>NC_138296.1:61272500-61537500 GCF_965601325.2 Salmo salar | reverse complement strand
CACTGAAGTTGCTTACCACGACAACATGGAATGTTCCTGAGTGGCCTAGTTACAGTTTTGACTTAAATCTGATTGAAAATCTATGGCAAGACTTGAAAATGGCTGTCTAGCAATGATCAACCTCCAACTTGACAGAGTTAAAATATTTTTTTTTTATGAATGTGCAAATATTGTTCAATCCAGGTGTGCAAAACTCTAAAACCTTGTTCACATTGCATGCCTTAATGCTCAAATCAGTTTTGTTTTTGAATATCGAATGTCCGAGTTGCAAGTGACCAAATCGGATTTGTGTGTTCAGACGGCAGTCATTTTCTGACATGGTTACGTTAGTTGTCATGGTAACGACGGGTGTGTGTGCAGTGATGTAGGCTGATTGGTGGTGCTCGTGCTTTCTATCAATCAGAAGTTAAGGTGACAACAATACCTGCCATGGACGTTTCCCAGTTGCTTTGAAGGTTCCAAATCATAGTGTAAGAACACTTTTAAAGCTTCAAAGGATAAGGTTATCCAATTTTCAAAACAAGTCCTTTTTGGCTAGCCACAGCAGTCAACTAAGTAGCTGTTTAGCTTTCTGGCACATTCACTAATTTGTTTGTAAACAATTAGCAAGCTAGTTGGCTACCACATACACGTTCTTGGCAAACTGTCAACAGAGTAGCTAGCAAGCAACAAGATATGCCAAATAACAGTCTAAAAACCACTTGAGGGCAAATAAAACAGATTTGACCATTTAGACGCAAGTCACATGGCTAGGAATCAGATTTGTATATGACTTCAAACGACCTACGAAGGTGGCTTGAAATATCCGATTCCATGTGCTTCTTGGCTGTTCAGACGGCAGGAAAAAGAACAAATTCAAATCAGAAATGCCCCAAAAAATGAAGTGAGTCACTTCAAACTGCCAATGTGAACACTGCTTAAGAGACTTACCCAGAAAGACTCACAGCTGTAATTGCTGCCAAAGGTGATACTAACAAAGGTGATGTATTGACTTGGGTGTGAATACTTATTTTATGAGAGATTTCTGTATTTTATTTTCAATAAATTTGCAAACATTTCTAAAAACATGTTTTCACTTTGTGGCGTATTGTGTGTAGATGGGTGAGGGGGAAAAAAATCGATTTAATCCATTTTGAATTCAAGCTGTAACACAACAAAATGTGGAATAAGTCAAGGGGTACGAATACTTTCTGAAAGCACTGTGTGTGTCTTTATATCTAAAAAAGATGGACTGTTAGCTTTTATTTAACACCAGATTTGACATGCTTCTATAGACTTCACGTTGGTGCTCATGGGTCCTTTACATGGAAATGCCCAACAGCTGTCTCATCTAGATAATCATCACAGAAGGGGTGGTGTGCCCACACAAGCAGACCACACTGTGCTAGTGTTTAATCTGGAAATCAACCCTACAAAACCCTGTTTTGATTAGTCAAATCAAATCCCAATTTAAACCCCTCAGTATACAGTATTTTCATAGTGACTGCTCATCGCACCAGCCTACTGAATCAACCCTGGTTAACCAATAGTGGGGTGTTTCTGAAAAACGCTCACAAAATGATTCAGCCAGCTGCTGAGAGAGACAACCACTATGTGGGAGTTGGAGGGGGGACCCATATTACCCAATGAGATCTGGGACAAGCTACTGTTGACAGCTGCCATGGCCCAGGGATCAGGCCCATGATTGGAGGGTTTAGTGGCACAGACAGTGTCTGAGCCGCCATTGGCACTGCTATCAAAGCTTGGAGCTTTGTATTCAGGCTGGATGAGACATGGAGCTGTGGAGCTGAGACACTCCAAGTGGCTCTAACTTAGCAAGCCTGCCCTGCCCGTCTCTCTATACCATATCTCACCTTTCCCACCGCTCAACCACTTATTTGTATTTTTTTTATTTAACCTTTATTAACTAGGCAAGTCAGTTAAGAACAAATTCATATTTACAATGACGACATACCCTGGACAAACCATAACCAGGACGACGCTGGGTCAATTATGCGCTGCCCTATGGGACTCCCAATCACAGCCGGATTGATACAGCCTGGAATTGAACCAGGGTCTGTAGTGACGCCTCTAGCACTAAGATGCAGTGCCTTAGACCACTGTGCCACTCGGGAACCCTAAAAGAAGTCCCAAGTGTAAGATTTTGTCTGCCACCGCACAACAGGAGAGGTATCAACTTAAATATGGTTACAACCATTAAAACTATATCCACACGTAGCATATAGACTCCCTCACTTGTTATTTTTAGACCAGGAAAGACAGTTTTCTGCTCATAAGCACACTCCAGGGATTTGTACACATGGTCCTCCTCCTCTGCAGTAGCTCCTTCAGTGTGTGAATGCATCATCTGTTGCTCCTGGGGAGAGAGAAAGGAAGAGTTGATAGCTCTGCAGGCTTGTTGTGTGAAGGCCTGCTGGGCAGTCATGCTCCAGTTTGGACAGTGTTAAAACTCAGTGGCTGTCAGGGCAACTTACACCACGCATCGCCCTTGCTGACTCTTCTGGTCCAGGGTTTCTGTGGGCCAAATGCATCAGTGCGTTAGGGAGGAGGTTGTAGTTCGTACACACACTAACACACACATTCCACTATACTGTGCAAACCATATAGACTATTTTCTACAATGACCTCTTGGCTCCCTACAGTCTTTGGTGAATATGTGACCGACCGCCTCGATTCGGTCTTATGTAGCAAAATTTGAAGTTGTGTTTTTTACATCAGATAAAAGTAGAGACAGCTAGAAAATGGTATATCATACACTGCAGTTGAGGAACAATGGGAAAGTAATTCTGCTTTGAAAGTAACCCTACTTTTGAGAAAATGGCACTTGAATGTTTTGGTACACCTGCTGGAGAGCTCTTCTTTGTCTACACCCATTCAGGATCGTTCACACCCTCTTAACCTCTCTAGGGCAGGCGGGACGAATTCGTCCCACCTACGTAACAGCCAGTTGAATCCTGTGGCGCGATTTTCAAATACCTTAAAAATCCTATTACTTCAATTTCTCAAACATATGACTATTTTACAGCTATTTAAAGACAAGACTCTCGTTAATCTAACCACACTGTCCGATTTCAAAAAGGCTTTACAACGACAGCAAAACATTATATTATGTCAGCAGAGTACCAAGCCAGAAATAATCAGACACCCATTTTTCAAGCTAGCATATAATGTCACAACCCAGAAGACAGCTAAATGCAGCACTAACCTTTGATGATCTTCATCAGATGACACACCTAGGACATTATGTTATACAATACATGCATGTTTTGTTCAATCAAGTTCATATTTATATCAAAAAACAGCTTTTTACATTAGCATGTGACGTTCAGAACTAGCATACCCCCCGCAAACTTCCGGGGAATTTACTAACAATTTACTAAATTACTCACGATAAACGTTCACAAAAAGCATAACAATTATTTTAAGAATTATAGATACAGAACTCCTCTATGCACTCGATATGTCCGATTTTAAAATAGCTTTTCGGTGAAAGCACATTTTGCAATATTCTAAGTAGATAGCCCGGCATCACAGGGCTAGCTATTTAGACACCCGGCAAGTTTAGCCTTCACCAAAATCCGATTTACTATTAGAAAAGTTTGATTACCTTAGGTGTTCTTCGTCAGAATGCACTCCCAGGACTTCTACTTCAATAACAAATGTTGCTTTGGTCCCAAATAATCCATTGTTATATCCAAATAGCGGCGTTTTGTTCGTGCGTTCAAGACACTATCCGAAATGGTAAAGAAGGGTGACGAGCACGGCGCATTTCGTGACAAAAAAATTCTAAATATTCCATTACCGTACTTCGAAGCATGTCAACCGCTGTTTAAAATCAATTTTTATGCCACTTTTCTCGTGAAAAAGCGATAATATTCCTGACCGGGAATCTGCGTTTAGGTAAAAAGACGAAAGAAAATAAAGCACGGGGTCGACTCGTGCACGCGCCTAAGCCCATTGTCCTCTGATCGGCCACTTGCCAAAAGCGATAATGTGTTTCAGCCTGGGGCTGCCTCGATATCATTCAGCTTTTTCCCGGGCTCTGAGAGCCTATGGGAGCCGTAGGAAGTGTCACGTTACAGCAAAGATCCTCAGTCTTCAATAAACAGAGACAAGAAGAACAAGATCTTGTCAGAGAGGGCACTTCCTGTAAGGAATCTTCTCAGGTTTTTGCCTGCCATAAGAGTTCTGTTATACTCACAGACACCATTCAAACAGTTTTAGAAACTTTAGGGTGTTTTCTATCCAAAGCCAATAATTATATGCATATTCTAGTTACTGGGCAGGAGTAGTAACCAGATTAAATTGGGTACGTTTTTTATCCGGCCGTGTCAATACTGCCCCCTACCCCCCAACAGGTTAAGGATTCACATGTGAGGCCATGTGGTAAACACACGCTATATCAAATAAAATCAAAGTTTATTTGTCACAAGCACAGGATACAGAAGGTGTAAATGGTACAGTGATAGTACTTGCATAGTAGCAATATCAAAAACAAAGTGTCCAGATAAAAATATTTTTATCGTTAGTAGATGACGCTTACCTGACACACTTGTCTAAATTGATGGGTCATGTGAAGGAAATGCTATAACCACCCCTCACCCACATCTAACTAAGAGGATGGGTCACTATTGTCTAGACATGTACACGTTCATGAAATACAATAGATGGCCGTAATCACCCCCAGACACACCTGCTAATTTTATGGGTCATGTAATAATCCGGCCGAGGTGGAGTCTTTTGTTTAGACATGTAGCTAGCTAGCTAGCTAAACAATGAACCGGCATAACCCCAACTCATACTACTACCAATACAAACATTGTCATAGCTGTAGTATGAATCTGCAGGTAGCTAAAGCTAACAAGCTAGGTTAAATATTAAGTAGCTAACATTAGGCTATAACTAGCAATGCAAATGGTTTACATTATCTCAGCCAATCATGGCTAGTGGGAAGGTTCCTGTCTTTTTCCATGGCTAAACCAACTAGGCTTTTTTTTACGTTTACATGCTGCTCCTGTGAAGTAGTGACGTGTGACATATGCCATAGTTTCCTGAAACAAGTCACATACATTTGAAGTCAGAAGTTTACATGCACCTTAGCCAAATACATTTAAACTCAGTTTTTCACAATTCCTGACATTTAATCCTAGTAAGAATTCCCTGTCTTAGGTCAGTTAGGATCACCACTTTATTTTAAGAATGTGAAATGTCAGAATAATAGTGGAGTGATTGATTTCAGCTTTTATTTCTTTCATCACATTCCCAGTAGGTCAGAAGTTTACATACACTCAATTAGTATTTGGTAGCATTGCCTTTAAATGGTTTAACCTCTTACATCTAGACGTTCCGCTAGCGGAACACCTGCTCCAATATCCAATGATGGGCGTGGCGCGAAATACAAATTCCTCTAAAATCTGAAAACTTCCATTTTTCAAACATATGACTATTTTACAGCATTTTAAAGACAAGACTCTCGTTAATCTAACCACACTGTCCGAGTTCAAAAAGGCTTTACAGCGAAAGCAAAACATTAGATTATGTCAGCAGAGTACCCAGCCAGAAATAATCAGACTACCCATTTTTCAAGCTAGCATATAATGTCACAAAAAACAAAACCACAGCTAAATGCAGCACTAACCTTTGATGATCTTCATCAGATGACAACCCTAGGACATTGTTATACAATGCATGCATGTTTTGTTCAATCAAGTTCATATTTATATCAAAAACCAGCTTTTTTACATTAGCATGTGACGTTCAGAACTAGCATACCCCCCGCAAACCTTCGGTGAATTTACTAAATTACTCACGATAAACGTTCACAAAAAGCATAACGATTATTTTAAGAATTATAGATACAGAACTCCTCTATGCACTCGATATGTCCGATTTTTAAAATAGCTTTTCGGTGAAAGCACATTTTACAATATTCTCAGTAGATAGCCCGGCATCACAGGGCTAGCTATTTAGACACCCACCAAGTTTAGCACTCACAAATATCAGATTTACTATTAGAAAAGTTTGATTACCTTTCCTGTTCTTCGTCAGAATGCACTCCCAGGACTTCTACTTCAATAACAAATGTTGGTTTGGTCCAAAATAATCCATTGTTATATCCAAATAGCGGCGTTTTGTTCGTGCGTTCTAGACACTATCCGAATGGTAAATAAGGGTCACGCGCATGGCGCATTTCGTGACAAAAGATTTCTAAATATTTCATTACCGTACTTCGAAGCATGTCAACCGCTGTTTAAAATCAATTTTTATGCAATTTTTCTCGTAAAAAAGCGATAATATTCCGACCGGGAATCTGTGTTTCGGTAAATAGAGGGAAAAACAGAAAGACGGGGGCGGCCAGTGCACGCGCCTAAGCCCTTTGTCCTCTGATAGACCACTTAGCAAAAGCGCTCGTGTGTTTCAGCCAGGGCTTTGAATTACGTCATTCAGCTTTTTCCCGGGCTCTGAGAGACCATGTGAATCGTAGGAAGTGTCGCGTTAGAGCAGAGATCCTTTGTAATGGATAGAGATGGCAAAGAAGTTCAAGAAATGGTCAGACAGGGTACTTCCTGTACAGAATCTTCTCACGTTTTGGCCTGCCAAATGAGTTCTGTTATACTCACAGACACCATTCAAACAGTTTTTTAGAAACTTTGGAGTGTTTTCTATCCAAAGCTAATAATTATATGCATATTCTAGTTTCTGGGCAGGACTAATAATAAGGTTAAATCGGGTACGTTTTTTATCCAGCCGTGAAAATACTGCCCCCTAGCCATAACAGGTTAACTTGGGTCAAACGTTTTGTGTAGCCTTCCACAAGCTTCCCACAATAAGTTGGGTGAATTTTGGCCCATTCCTCCTGACAGAGCTGGTGTAACCGACTCATGTTTGTAGGCATGCTTTTTCCGTTCTGCCCACACATTTTCTATAGGGTTGTTGTCAGGGCTTTGTGATGGCCACTCCAATACCTTGACTTTGTTGTCCTTAAGCTATTTTGCCACAACTTTGGAAGTATGCTTGGGGTCATTGTCCATTTGGAAGACCCATTTGCGACCAAGCTTTAACTTCCTGACTGATGTCTTGAGATGTTGCTTCAATATATCCACATAATTTTCCTCCTCATGATGCCATCTATTTTGAGAAGTGCGCCAGTCCCTCCTGCAGCAAAGCACCCCCACAACATGATGCTGCCACCCCCTTGCTTCACGGTTAGGATGGTGTTCTTTGGATTGCAAGCCTCCCCCTTTTTCCTTAAAACATAACAATGGTCATTATGGCCAAACAGCTCTATTTTTGTTTCATCAGACCTGTGGACATTTCTCCAAAAAGTACGATCTTTGTCCCCATGTGCAGTTGCAAACCGTAGTCTGGCTTTTTTATGGTGGTTTTGGAGCAGTGGCTTCTTCCTTGCTGAGCGGCCTTTCAGGTTATGTCGATATAGGACTTGTTTTACTGTGGATATAGATACTTTTGCACCTGTTTCCTCCAGCATCTTCACAAGGTCTTTTGCTGTTATTCTGGGATTGATTTGCGCTTTTCGCACCAAAGTACATTCATCTCTAGGAGACAGAACGTGTCTCCTTCCTGAGCGGTATGACGGCTGCGTGGTCCCATGGTGTTTATACTTGCGTACTATTGTTTGTACAGATGAACATGGTACCTTCAGGCATTTGGAAATTGTTCCCAATGATAAACCAGACTTGTGGAGGTCTACAATTCTTTTTCTGAGGTCTTGGCTGATTTCTTTTGATTTAACAATGATGTCAAGCAAAGAGGCACTGGGTTTGAAGGTAGGCCTTGAAATACATCCACAGGTACACCTCCAATTGACTCAAATTATATCAATTAGCCTATCAGAAGCTTCTAAAGCCATGACATCATTTTCTGGAATTTTCCAAGCTGTTTAAAGGCACAGTCAACTTAGTGTATGTAAACTTCTGACCCACTGGAATTGTGATTAAGTGAAATAATCTGTCTGTAAA
Source organism: Salmo salar (assembly GCF_965601325.2). Classification (NCBI taxonomy): domain Eukaryota; kingdom Metazoa; phylum Chordata; class Actinopteri; order Salmoniformes; family Salmonidae; genus Salmo; species Salmo salar. The sequence continues at coordinate 61,529,521 of NC_138296.1, read as the reverse complement.
CAATTGTTGGAAAAATGACTTGTCATGCACAAAGTAGATGTTCTCACCGACTTGCCAAAACTATAGTTTGTTAAAACCTCTTAGGGATCCCTTATGACTAGAATCCCGTTAACGGGATTGATTTGAATTAAAAAATACTCAATTCGTAATATTAAACATTCATGAAGATACAAGTGTCTTACATCATTTAAAAGCTTAACTTCTTGTTAATCCAGCCACTTTGTCAGATTTCAAACAGGCTTTACAGCTAAAGCATACCATGCGATTATCTGAGGACAGCGCCCCGCATACAAAAGCATGAAAAACATTTTCCAACCAAGCAGATGCATCACGAAAGTCAGACATAGCGATTAAAATAAATCGCTTACCTGTGAAGATCTTCATCTTTTTGCAATCCCAACGGTCCGAGTTACACAATGAATGGTCGTTTTGTTCGATAAAGTCCTTTTATATCCCAAAAATGTCTGTTTATTTGGTGTGTTTCATTCAGAAATACACCTGTTCCAACATGCCTACAAAGGATCTAATAAGTTACCTGTAAACTTGGTCCAAATATTTCAAACAACGTTTCTAATCCAACCTCCGGTACCCTAATATGTAAATAATCGATAAAACTTAAGACGGAATAAACTGTTTCCAATACCGGAGAAAAACAACGAGGAGAGTGCTCTCATTCACGTGCACCAAAACACTAGAGTCCTTCTGAGTGACACTTAGAAAGAATACGAATACTTCTTCATTTTTCCAACAAAAAAAACATTGAACAATTTCTAAAGACTGTTGACATCTAGTGGAAGCCATAGGAACTGCAATCTGGGTCCTAATAATCAGACTTTCCCATAGAAAAGCATTGGAAAATCCAATGACCTCAACAACAAAAAATATCCTGGATGGATTGTCCTCGGGGTTTCGCCTGCCAAATAAGTTCTGTTATACTCAGACATTATTTTAACCGTTTTAGAAACATTAGTGTTTTCTATCCAATACTACCATGCATATGCATATCCTATCTTCTAGGCCTGAGTAACAGGCAGTTTACTTTGGGCACCTCAGTCATCCAAACTTCCGAATACTGCCCCATAGCCTTAAGAAGTTTAACAAGAAATTTGTGGTGGTTGAAAAATGTGTTTTAATGACTCCAACCTAAGTGTATGTAAACTTACGACTTCAACTGTATGTACTGTACAAGGACAGTACAAGCTCGTTACGCACTGTGTAAATGTATTCAAATTTGATAAGAATGCAACATATTTTAATTGCTGCCCGGGAGACACTTTTAGGATTCGGCAAAAGCCTGTGGTAATAAAGAGGGGACAACCTAAAACAACCTATTGCACAATTCCACAGAATATTATATTTCCTTTATAAAGGGGTTCAAGTTGTTTTTAAATAAATGTTATTCCAATTCTACTGTTAAACTTTTATTCCAGTGTAGTCTCCAACACTGACAGCTTTGTTGTACTGTGCTGCTTTCTGTTGAAGCTTAGTATCTATTGTTTTTTTATTACAGATTTCCAAGCTGTAGTTAAGGATTGTTTCTCCAATGTTGATTGTAGACGGAAATGCATCTGTTGGTGTATTCTACAAGATGACTTCTAAGCTTGATTTTAAAGTGTCAATAGAAACCATTGGCATCACTAAGCTGACATCTGGATGTAAAAAGAGATTTCTCAGGACAGTAATTCTCTTTGGAAAATATGATTTCCCCCATTGCTTTGGTTACACTGTCAACTGTCATGTTATTCCCTCACTGAAAGGTTTCATGCAAACCATCAAGTGGTTATTGATAGTCTTATGTACTTATTAGCATGTAATAAAGTTGGGAGAGAGAGACAAATCCATATCGTGATAAATTGCCTGAATTGATGCGATAATGATAAATAGCATTCTACGTTTATTAACATTATTGTGCACCTCAGTTATTTTTTTGTTATCCTTTAACTTCTACTACTAGTTTGACAGTTGGAGCCATCAATTGTCCCATTAACAATCACCCATATTAGCAAATGTATTTAATTTCACATTTTTCTAGTATAGGCTGCTTATTGCAATAATTTTGCTGATGTCCTTCATTACGATAAGTGATTGGTATATGGTCTGTGTCGGTAATGTTCGGTTTATCATCCCAGCTCTATGTCGTCAACCTCTTGTGATTAATCTCATCTTGTGTTTACACCCCAAAAAATGTTCAGGAAGCTCAACTTGATTTGGGTTCCTACTTCCTACCGTCTGTGACCCTGTTGTCTGTGAGTAAACACGTGAAGGAGCGAGAGGGGGGGTTTAATCAGTGCATTCTTATCACTCACACACACACACACACACACACACACACAGACTTTCCTTCATTTTTCTTATCTTTGCAGTGCAGGATTACAGAATGGTACAGATAGTTACATCTTTAGAGTGTCTGGCCAGAGGCGGGATCAGATCTGGAACACGTGCCCTGGGAGGTGTGATGTCAGAGCCTCTGTTCCACTGCCTTAAACTGCTTTCCTTCCCCTGCTCTCTGCCCTACAGTCACACAGGGGTCTGAAAAACATTACTAGCTGTCAAATCTTTGCTTCTTCTGTCCCTTTTTCCTCAATTCCTTTAAAAAAAACCTTAAAGCTCATTCGAGGAGCAGGTTCAAGGCTCCGAGCACGCAAATTGGAGCACGGGAGGGTCCAAATCAAAGTATGCGAACAGAGCATGGAGGGCACTTCTCGACTGCGTACTCAGTTTTACATATTTTGAAGCATGCATCGATACAAAGTGTGGAAAGAAATATGACTCGACCACGCAATAAATTATGCAACATTTCTTGGAATCAATGGCGGCCATTATTTGAGCTGAAGCGAGAGAAAATACACTCCGACTTCAGAATGAAATGTTACGTATTCACACAGAATATTGTAGTCAGGCAACATATTACATCTTGATACGTTAATAAATACATGCTGTGTTAATTTTGGCATGTTTACCTGCCTATGTACCGTAGACCGCAAGCCCATAATAAGTCAATTAGGCTAACTGGCTAGCTTCTACTGTTAGCTATTGTAGCTAGCCAGATAGCCATGAAGAATGGACATCTACCTTGCATAATATTAATTTTAGGTCATTTTTGCCTGTTAACCTATCTGGTTAGCTACATTATTACGATTCACATATAGCTAGCTAGCTGATAGTTATGAAGTAAAACGTTTACTTTGTGTGTGTCTTGTTTCGTCTATTGTTTCCGTTGTCCTGGCTGAAAGAAGGTTCAGTGAATGGGGAGGAGTAGTGTGAGGTAATACAGTAGGGGGAGTGCGAGTGCTTCTCAAATGTTATGCAATCTCCACCCTCTCGTCCTCACAAGAACGTACTCAAGAGAACGTTGTCGGAGAATGCACTTGGAGCATGAGAGTGTGGAGCACGTTAGTATGCATATTGAGAAACACCCAGTATGTCCTGATGTGACATGTGGTCATCAAAATGTCCTAGTTCACTTCCTGCCAATCAGTCTTGACCAGCAGCAGAGGTGTAATAAGGCTGCTGGTCATTAAATCAAGGAGAATGTGTCCTTTATGGTTATAGAGCCGTATTGCAAACATCATCTGTATAAAAGGGACTGGTCCAGATCAACACAGTCCGGAGGCGTCAACCTTCATGTCATAGGGGTTAATACAGATGTTTTCAGCTGTTGAGAGCATATCATGTCTGACGCTGACCCTGGCTTTACTGCTTGACCCTACTGCTATACGAACGTGTTTTCTTCCTCTTCCATGAGCCCTAGTTACATGGAGTTTAGCTTGCACAAATTTGGCATCGCGCGTGATTCCTGTTTCCAAGCCAGGCAGTCTCGTCATATAGCCTAGGCTACTCATTTGCAGCTGATGGGTTTTCAGTCTCTCATAGAGATTTTTAACTCATCCAAAGCTGGATTTGTGTTGACATTTGAATGGACACCTGCTGAATGGCACAATCCTTGTATTATTTGTAATGATTTTTGGCAGACATAGATGAACAGTAATTAACACACTCAACACCACACAATGTCAAATCATCAAATCTGATTGATTACCAGGGTTTTCGGTGACAAGCCACATTTTTTCAGCCTCCTGAGGTTGAAGAGGTGCTGTTGTGCCTTCACCACACTGTCTGTGTGTGTGTGTGGACCATTTCAGTTTGTCGGTGATATGTACACCGAGGAACTTAAAACTTTCCACCTTCTCCACTGCTGTACCATACCATCTGTGGATAGGGGGGTGCTCCCTTTGCTGTTTTCCTGAAGTCCACGATCATCTCTTTTGTTTTGCTGACGTTGAGTGAGAAGTTATTTTCCTGACATCACACTCCGAGTGCCCTCACCTCCTCCCTGTAGGCTGTCTCGTCGTTGTTGGTAATCAAGCCTAATACTGTTGTGTCGTCTGCAAACTTGATGATTGAGTTGGAGGCGTACATGGCCACGCAGTCGTGGGTGAACCTGGAGTACAGGCGGGGGCTGAGCACGCACCCTTGTGGGGCCCCAGTGTTGAGGATCAGCGGAGTGGAGATGTTTCCTACCTTCACCACCAGAACCCAATTGCACAGGGTGGTGTCAAGACCCAGGGACTCAAGCTTAATGATAAGTTTGGAGGGTACTATGGTGTTGAATGCTGAGCTGTAGGAAATGAACAGCATTCTTACATAGGTATTCCTCTTGTCCAGATGGGATAGGGCAGTGTGATGGCGATTGCATCGTCTGTGGACCTGTTGGGGCGGTAGCAAATTGAAGTGGGTCTAGGGTGACGGGTAGGGTGGAGGTGATGTGATCATTGACTAGTCTCTCAAAGCGCTTCATGATGACAGAAGTGAGTGATACAGGGCGATAGTCATTTAGTTAATTTAGTCATATAAAGAGCTCCAGCCCATGATAAAGCAAACACAAAAAATAAAAATAGAATGGAATAAATACTTTTTTCCACTGGAAAATACAGTACCCCATAAGGCGATAAACGTAGAGGTTTGAGCTGGTTTGACAGACAGTGTGCGTTGCAGTGGCTGGTTCGAGTCAGCACTGTAACCTTTGTGGAGCCAAGTCTGTCTGTGTTAGCCTCCCCTCAGCCCAGGCTGAAGTGCTTTCCAGCCCTGTGCATCTGAAATCAGGAGTTTAGCCTGCTGTAGTGTCTGTTTATGGATGGATATGGGGATGTAGAAAGACAGCTGGAGAAGCTGTGACATCACATGCTAGTGGAAGTAAACTGCAAACTCTGTGTCTGCTGGGATAAAGAGTGAGAGGATGTCTGCTAGTCGTTTTACCTGGGGCTTACTGGGATGTTTTGTTTTGTTTGTTTGTTTGTTTGTTGTTCTCTTCGCCGGATCGGTGCTAGCTGTAAAGCGGCTGATGAAGGAGGCTGCTGAACTGAGGGACCCCACAGACCACTACCACGCCCAGCCACTGGAGGTGAGTCACACCTGGGACTCACTCGGGCTCATCAGCACCACAAACATCCCTGTCCTCCTCATTATCAACATAGTGTGTGTGCTTCCCTATATGTTTCTTACAAATCAACAAACAACCCCACACAAAACACATAGAGAAGGATGTTCTCTAGCTAGCTGGACCAATCATTGAAATGTGTTAATTTGACTGACTTGTTGTGTACTCGCAGGATAATCTGTTTGAGTGGCACTTCTCTGTCCGCGGACCCCCTGACTCGGATTTCGACGGTGGGGTTTACCACGGCAGGATCGTGCTGCCCCCGGAATACCCCATGAAGCCCCCCAGCATCATTCTACTCACAGTAAGCACCCAAAACACACACACTCATACACACACACACTTATGAAGATATCCCCCTCTCTCGATCAATCACAGCCAATGATGTGTTAGTTGAAGTAACGATGAAGGGCAGCTAATCAAATGATCAAGGCTGGAAGATGGACAGATATAGACATCTTGCCATAACCAACAGCCACATCTGGTTACATCACACCGAGCCACTACTGTCAGGACAAGACCTAGCTGTCTTTGCACGGTCATTGCACTGTCACAGAGGATTTGAATGGTTCTGTGGTAATGCACCAATAATAACCCGAAGAACCAGTGACAGGCTGATAAAAGCCAGTGGATCCGAAAGGTTGTGACAGTCTTTATGCCCGGTCTCTTTTTTTATTTTTATTTTCTCAGCTCAGGCTGGCAGGTTTTTCTTGGAAGGCGCTCTCTTTCTTTTTCTTAACATCTTTTTCTTAACATCCCATCCCTCCCATCAACCACTCCCAGCCTCCCTCTACCATCCCCCCCCTCTCTGTCGGTTTTCACTGTCTCCTTGTTGCTTGTTCAGCCAGGTTGTCATAGGCTCTTGATTACCATATCGCTGTCTATCATAGAAATCCTATAAATCTCTACTCTATATTCTATATGTGTTCTCTATGTAATTCTATAGTTATGCTTCTTTTTCAGCCCAATGGGAGATTCGAGGTGGGGAAGAAGATCTGTCTGAGCATCTCCGGTCACCACCCAGAGACATGGCAGCCATCTTGGAGCAGTAGGTATCCCTGTGTAACAGGTGTCACTGTGCCTGCTTTAACAGTATAGCTTCCTTCCGCACTGGCACTCGATTTCGGATCCTCTGTCTCGCAAACACACGTGACTGCCCGCTTGATAACATCTTAGCCAACTACGCTACCGAAAATCTAGCCGTTCGGTAGTGCAAGTAGAGAAATTTCAAGCATAAGAGTCAAGTTACCAATCCAACTCTGTTACACCTACAGCTATAGGCCTCCTCTAGCCTCTAGCCTGTTCCCCCTACTCCTCCAGCTGCTGCACTAAAACTTAGCCTAGCATCCCCACTCACTTGCTCTCTGCCTGGCAGGTACGAACAGGAAGAAATAGACATAGCTGATATAGTTCCCAAAATGTTTTGCATACGGGATGATTTCTGTATTTTGAATGTTACATATCTTGAAAACTTGATTGCTGACAAGCAAAACATTTTGGGCCTATGTCAACAATGGACTAATGATGCAAATACCCAAAGATTGTTTTTGGATGGAGTTTTCCTTTAAGACTTTTCGTTTGAATTTAAATGAAGGCAGATATGCAAATGTTTTTTTTTTTTTTTTTTTGCTCAACTTTGTTCTACATTGTTCTATCATTGGGCTTTTCTCCCACAATTTAAGGAGTCAAAACTGGAAGCGGCTGAAAAGAAGCCTTCATAGCAGAACAAAGTAAATAAGATAAAGTTTTACTTCAAATATAGATTTGACATGCACGTCTTATTCGCTCGCAAAAATCTGTGTTGGCAGCAGGCAATCTGCTTCGTACCTTAAGTTGGATATTTCCATTCTTTTCTGGCCTGATTTCAATTACCACCATTAAGCCATCCTTTCTCTGAGTATTCTCCTCATGTTACTCTCTGTACCAAAAGCATGAAAATGTTATCAGATAGAATTCAATGGGAGAATCTAGATGTCCCACACTGCGTTTATTTCTATTACTTTAGGGGTATTTTGGATGAGCCAAAAAAAGCTTAGTCCATAGTAAGGGTTAGGGAATTAATAACAGAATTTAATCATGTGGACAAACGGGTTGTGACAGACAACCTCCCCATTTTGCCCTCCAGGGTCACATGGCAAAACAATGAGGCCATGCCCCAGAGATTGGACCTCCCCTGCTGGGTTTTTGGTGTCTCAGCTCTCCAGTACAAGTTCACTCTGGTGAATTATCAGCTCACTGTGGTGGAAAAGCTGGATAATAAATTCCAGTAGAATCTCAAAGACTGGGTCCCAAATACACTGAACAAAACAATTTCAAAGATTTTACTGAATTACAGTTCATATAAGGAAATCAGTCAATTGAAATAATTTCATTAGGCCCTAATCTATGGATTTCTCATGACTGGGAATAGAGATATGCATCTGTTGGTCACGGATACCTTAAAAAAATGGGATGTGGATCAAAAAAACAGTCAATATCTGGTGTTACCACCATTTGCCTCATGGAGTGCGACTCTTCTCCTTCGCATAGAGTTGATCAGGCTATTGATTGTTGAATGTTGTTCCACTCCTCTTCAATGGCTGTGCCAAAGTTGCTGGATATTGGTGGGAACTGGAACACGCTGTTATACACATCGATCCAGAGCATCCAAAACATGCTCAATGGGTGACATGTCTGGTGAGTATGCAGGCCATGGAAGAACTGGGCCTTTTTCAGCATCCAGGAATTGTGTACAGATCCTTGCAACATGGGGCCGTGCATTATTATGCTGAAACATGAAGTGATGGCGGTGGATGAATGACACGATTATACAATGGGCCTCAGGATCTCGTCACGGTATCTCTGTGTATTCAAATTGCCATTGATAAAATGCAATTGTGTTCGTTGTCCGTATCTTATGCCTGCCCATACCATAAATCCACCGTCACCATGGGGCACTCTGTTCACAACGTTGACATCAGAAAACCGCTCGCCCACACAACACCAGACACGGTCTGCCATCTGCCCCGGTTACAGTTTAAAACCGGGATTCATCTGTGAAGAACACACTTCTCCAGCATGCCAGTGGCCATCGAAGGTGAGCATTTGCCCACTGAAGTCGGTTATGACGCTGAACTGTAGTCAGGTCAAGACCCTGGTGAGGGCGATGAGCACGCAGATGAGCGTTTTGTGCATATGGAACATTTCTGGGATCTTTTATTTTAGCTCATGAAACATGGGACCAACACTTTAGATGTTGCATTTATATTTTTGTTCCGTATAGCACCCTATTCCCTTCATAGTGCCCATAGGCCTCTGATCAAAAGTAGAGTACTATTAAGGGAATAGGGTTCTATTTGGGACACAACCAGTGTGCCCGTAGGGCCTGCCACATTGATTCCTAGCTTATGCGTGTTTTCAGTACACGAGCCTACACTCACTGGTTTTAATAATTTGTGGAGAGAGAATTCAGACTATCACCTTGAGAGCATTCTTCAACTAAATCATGATCTGGTTAGCAAGCCTCCTTAACCTCTCTCTTCTCTTTACTTCTAGCTCTTTTCTCACTATTTTCTGCCTCCCGTTAGCCTGCTGCTGATGTTTTAGACTTGATTTCATTGCTGTTTATTATACCCTACATTTTTTTGTGTGAAAGTGTTGTGGTCTTTACCCTTTCTAGCCTTTAAAAAAAAAAAACAGTTAGTTCATTCAAATCATCCATGGGTTTTGAGCTCTGCATCAATTCAACATCCAGGTGCTCTGAGAACCCCCCCCCCCCCCCCCCCCCCCCCTTAAAGTAGCCATATCATTGAAATGTAGAGAAGCTCTCTCTGTCTCCTGAACATGTTGCTATAAGCGTCCCGTCATGTCAGCTGGAGAAATGATATATGAGGAGTTGCAGAGTGTGAAAGTCCTGTAAATCGAGGCTTACGCAGTAGAAGACAAAGCATTCCTCCCGCAGCGCAAGACGTAAAATGAGTGGCGAACTTTACAGAATGTGCCGGGGTATTTCGTGTGATTTAGCGACTCACCTTATCCTCTGCTGTTAAGAGTTGACAGACAGTATGAGTTATTTTTTTCTTTTTTTTTGTCTTTCATAACTTTTTTTTTCTCCCTTTTTTTTTCTCTTTCAGTCAGAACGGCACTAATAGCTATAATCGGATTCATGCCAACCAAAGGAGAGGGTGCAATCGGATCTCTTGATTATACCCCAGAGGAGAGGAGAGCCCTTGCCAAAAAGTAAGATTACATAGATTAGAGCTCTCCACTGTTTACTCTCTTTCCAGTGCATTTACCCTGTGTGCACTAACGGATGGATGAGTGGTGCTGATAACAATGTAGTGAGAAACCGGGATTCACAACAGTCTGGAGTGAAATGTCTGTTTGCATTTTGTTTCAATGTGTCCCTAACCCTTATACGCATCATTACACAATACACACATTAGGCCTGTATGTATGTATGTTGGATACTGGTATGGTACGCACTAGCTTTACATACAATTAGATGGACTAGCTGTACATGCAGAACATATGGTGTTTGGCAGGCATTTGCTCAACAAAGTTGAGCATAAAGCGATGCTTATGCAAGCGTCTCTGGCTGACACGTCTGGGCATCTTGATGCTCTTCTTCTCGCATTGTTACGGGTCTCTCCCTCTGAAGAAACTCGCACCGAGCTCCGACTTTGAGATGTATCAAAAGAGCAAGGGGTCCAGCGCTTGCGTCCCAAATGGCACCCTATTACCTTTTTTTTTTTTTTTTTAAAGGGCTCTGGTCCAAAGTAGTGCACTCTCAAGGGAATCGGGTGCTATTTGGACCACATCCCAGATGACTGTCTGTTGTATTTAACATATCAGGACAGGGGTCTTTAACAACTGGCTGTTTAATTAACACATGAAGATGAGATGTGACACAGGAACATATCCCTGTCTATAAATATATCCAGTGCACACCCTGCCTGCGTGGCTATTTATCTTCCGGATGAAAGAAAGGCCCGTTTCACGAAAGGCTGTCGTGGCTGCGGCTGAGAGAGCAACTTCGCTTTGATTCAGATCTCCCGTCTTGGTTGTCTCCGTGCCCTGTGGTAATTGTGAAAGCTGTCAGTCAACGTCGGGGCCAGGGGCACCCAGCAGGAAGCAGCGATACAGGAGAATAATCCGTAGTTTTCAGTTGGCTCTGTTTCCTGACAGAAAAGTAAACGTATAGGGAAGTTTTGCTGGCTCCCAGACTGCTGTAATGACAAGTGTTAATAATGCAGAAGTTAGGAGGAAAACATTTCAGATGGTTGTCTTTTCTGCCTATTAAAGCATGATTTTGGTTGGGGGGGGAAGTACATTGAAAGAACAGCAACTCTTGGGATGTCATGCTTTACTTCGTTGATGGAATTGTAACTGTCAATATCGCTCTCCAAGCCACAGTTGAATATTTTCTTCACATAATGAGTTTCAATCCATACGTCTTGTCAAATTGTCTGGGTCATCTTTGACTAACCAAATCTCCAAGAAGTTTCTCTTAAGTTTGCTATTGTTGTACTTGGAGCTCCAGCCAAACGACTCCGAGCTCTATTTTAACAAACCTAGCGCAATGGTAAATCTTAGCGCTGGTGGTAGCGTCATTGATTCGGTTCAGGGTGTGTCAGAAATATTTGTTATTTTCGCAACTGGAATTATGGGCACGGTGGTGTGAAATTGCTAGGTTTTGATGAATAAACAAGTTGTGTGTGTCGAAGCTTGGCCCCTCACTGGTCAATCAGACCTTGCGCCAAGGCTAAATATGTGGTTGCTTCAAGTGGTGTATTTATGGTCTTTTATGTATTGCATTGTCATCAACTACAATTCAAATGTTAGTCTGTTATGTTAGTCTGTTACAATTCAAATGTTAGCCTGCCCCATGTTTGCTAAACATGTTGAACATGTTTGCAGTCCACACTGTTATAATTGCATTGCCTCAATATGAAAATACATTGTTAACAGAGAATTTGATGTAAATGGCATGTTATAGAAGAGTACAGACGCTTAAAAAAAAGTTTTAATAGCTATTTTACTTGTTTTTGAGAAACTTATCCCCAACCAATGATATTTAATTTCCTCATCCTTTTTGTGCGGTATGGGGGCTCTGAAAAAAACATGAACAAATTGTCATTCCGAACTATATCCGCAACGTTATATTCCATGGATAATAAGATTGTGGGAGCTGTTCTGTTGGAATCTCTCCTGGCTCAAAGTAGAGGAGATATTGACTGCATCACTACTTGTCTTTGTGCGATGTATTGACGTGTTGAAGTCACAAACTATCTGTTCAAACAGCTAACACACAGCTCAAACACCCATACGAGACATGCTACCCGGTGTCTCTTCACAGTCCCCAAGTCCAGAACAGAGGCTAGGAAACACACAGTACTATATAGAGCCATGACTACATGGAACTCTCTTCCACCTCGAGTAACTCAAACTAGCAGTAAAATTTGACCGAAAAAAACCCAACAACAAAAAACATAAAACAACACCTCAAGGAACCACACAGACTGTGAAAAGACATACATACACACACATTGCAATATTGTACATTTTATATTGTACATTACTAATATAGGAGCAATGTGCATTATACACATGTACAATGTCTTGTATGATGTTTTATTTATGATGTAGGCTATTGTTTTAATATGATGCATTGTTTTATTCCTGTTTGGACCCCAGGAAGAGTAGCTGCTGCCTGGGCAGATCGTACTAAATACTAAACGAACACAAATCCAGGCCCTCTTTTGCCTACTAGAGGACTGCTGGGGTGAATTATTTCCCATCATTTATAAACTGAGTTTATATATTGAGTCACATTTTCTCTACCCGGCTTGTCAGATTAATCCATTTGACTCCAGGAAAACCAAGAAAATTCAATGTAAACTCTTTTGTCCGTAACTGGCTCTCGCTGACCCTCTGACAGATCCCAGGACTTCTGCTGTGAGACTTGTGGCTGCTCCATGCACTTAGCTCTCCTGGCTCCCTCCCCCACAAACCCCAGCCCAGAGGACCAAGAGGACCAAGCGCTTGCCCAGCAGATCAACTTCAAGGTACAACTGCCTACCAGCCACAATACTACCCCAGCCACGGTGTGGTGTTGTTTTATTTACATTTTAGTCGAGTCAGTTTTCTTCAAAACCTTTTACCAGATGTCAGAACTGGATGAAACACGTGTTTCCATGTCTCAACCCATTTGTGCAGTCAAGCAGTCACATACAGCAAAGATAGGGCTTTGCACCCAAGGAATATTGTCTCAGCCCGCTGACAAGAGCTGGAGTACATTGTGTGTGACAGCAACCGTCAACTGTGTGTTCGTTTCTGCAGGCAGAGTCCAGGCAGGGCAGTGAGGGCACAGGGGCAGAGAGTGAGCCCCCCGCAGAACCCCAGGGAGAGACATCCTCCTCGGGGAGACAGGAGGAAGAGGAGAACGCCCAGGCTGAGCAGGTGAGGAACACCATCAGTGTTATAGTAGCTGGTGACGGACTGTGAAATCAGCCAATTAAAATCCAGCAGCACTTTTTCCTGCTCCTGACATGGGTTCCATTCAAGTCCATTTCTGAGGCACTGTGAAAACAGACAGTTGGAAAGTGAGAGCGAGCCGGCTGGTGGATGAGATTACCCTGCACCACAAACCTCCCACCTACACACATTTTAATAAGCAATCTCTGCCACCTACGTGGGCAGAGGAACAACTGCATACTGAATATATTTGCTATACTAGGGGATTATTTGTGTGTTTGCTATAGAAGAGGTTGGTATGGTTGCGTAGTTGGCATGGTTGCACACAATTGTGCCACCTTGTCGCAGACGACGTCCCGAAGACTGTTTTCTCCGGCGACGTTGTCGTTATTATTCCCGAGCCATTAAATGAGAGTTATTTATGAGAGGAGTGGCGGGGGTGTCCCGGGGGGGGTGTCCCGAGGCTCCAGAATGGGGTATAAAAGGGAGAACATGGCAACGTTGTTACCCCGTAAATGATCCCTAATCTCTCATAGTGCTTTATGTAATGTCGTGGCTCCACTGTGCTGCATCAGCCTCTGTCACTCAATCAGTGAACAGCACTTTTTTTTTTTAAATCAATGTGTTTAATGGCTCGGGAGGTAATCATACTGTATGATGACGGTGCAGGCAGCACTCTGCTCTCTGGCCCTCCAGGTTCTTCACTGTGCACCAACTCGCTGCCAGTGAGGCATGATGCCACTTTCTAGCAGTCCCCTATGACAACGATTTACAGCTAGTGTTATAATGTGTTATTTAATAGCATAATTATTTATTTGGAAATGATGATGGCGATTTTTGAGATTGCAGTTTCCAAGCATGGTGAAGATGAATGAAGGGATTATGTTTCTTCATACATAAGTCTATGTGGATTTGGATTCAATCCCTCTGAACTGGACTGACCTGAGTAGGAGAGAAAGAGCGGGGATAGTCAAAAAAATCGACTTACCGTCTGCTGCTGGATGCAGTAACAAACGACCGACGTAACCGGGAGAGGGCCGGGAGAGGGACCATTCTGGTTCTGTGGTTATCCCACACCTTGACTGCATCATCACGGTCTGCCTTGCTCTTCCTATGTCAAACTGAACAGAGTGATATAGGCAGGATTATAGCGTGTTGTTCACTGCTCCCTACTCTGTCCCAATGTCTGTCTCTCTGCTCGCCAGCCCTCCCTGGCCTGCAGCCATCCCCTAACCAGGAGGAGTGAGGTTGAGCTGTACCCTATTGCTCTCTGTTTAGTCATCACCTTTAAAGCAACTTTAAGTAAGACTGTTCTCCCTTCAAAACAATCAACGGTAGCCTTTTTAGTTGCTATGACCTTAGTGTATTTTCATGGCTGCAACTTAAGTGTTATTCCCAAAACCAACTGTTATATGCACATTTGCTGAGAAGCTCATGAATTAAACACGTTTTGCTGTGAAGTAACACCATGTCTTTGGTGGTGGGAAAAACCGATGTGCTTCTAGGAAGATGGCCCAAAGTGTGTGTGTGTGTGTGTGTGTGTGTTGGTCCACTGTCTGATCCTGAATATGCTATGCTGTGCTCCCTGCAGGCCGAGGCGGCTCCACCTCCCCGTGAGGAGGAGACGAGTCCCCCAGCCCCCAGCACCCACCAGCGCCGGGCCCAGCAGCAACAGAGAGACCAGATAGAGCCCCCCAGCAGGCCCACTTTCCCCCACACCGCCGCCCCCCACCCTCCTCAGGACACCAGCCATGCGGGCTCTGTGGTGCTCATCGTGGTGCTCGCCCTGCTCCTGGCTGCCCTCATCTTCCGCAGGGTCTACCTGACCAACGAGTACAAGTTTGACTACGAGCTGTGACAAAACTAACCTTAACCTCCCCAGCCCCACCACCCCCCTGAGTCGAGTGAGTCAACCGCCCCTCCTATCACCTGACCTGACACCCTAGCTGGCAACAAACTGACTTTCTCTTTACCGTGGGCTTCAAAGAGGGCTTGGTTTACAATGAGGGTAACTTGCATTCCTGTGGAGGACGGGGTTGACTCACCACCACAACACCTCCCAAGGTGTCTTCTATTACTTTGAATTGACTCTAGAGTGTACTACATTTTTTAGAATGGGAGTATTGTATCCAAACCTCCCCAGAGGAGAGGCACTATATCAGACCTGGGTTCAAATACTATTTTAAAATCTTTCAAATACTTTGTTTTTGCTCTAGTCTGCCTGGGATGCCAGTTGTTTTTTGTTTTGGTGTTATTATATTGGGACATGTAGCCAGGCAAGCTCAAGCAACCACAGATAATGTATGTGAAATTATTTCAAATAAGATTTGAACCCAGGTCTGCTCTAGCTCTCCTTTTTAATTTGTCAGGCATCTGTTTATCATAGCAATTGCTGATTTGCTCACAATATTTAAACAAGACAATGCTGTGTCATATAACATGTAAACAATGAAGGCTATTAAATTGTTTGTCTCCAAATTATTATTTAATTGTGCAAAAGGAAGCAATATGGTTAACATTTTGTATACAGATAAGATGCTAACAATTTCTGCTCAACTGTTATGTCATTTACATATCTGACTGCCTAGCCAATGCTTTGGCTGTTCCTACTTTACAATAGCAGATACAACCTAGCTAGTATACTTATAGCCTGAGTGCCAGTCTGTTTCTGCTCTCTTGCCAACTCCTTGTCACTCAATTTCATGAGCTTAAAGGAAAGGGAGATTATAAGAGACTGTACGACTATAGCCTATCTTTTGAAGTCCTGAAAAGAAATGGGATTGGGGACTAATGGAACGATTTTAAATGTTGTGTGCACATTTTACTTCAGGGCAAATAAAATTACCAGAATAGGGCCTATCTAAGTTTGAAACATGTAAGACGGCTTGATTCATGTCTCAAGATGTAATTTAGACATCTGTCCATCTTTTCAGACTGTATTTGAACCATACACACAGTAGGTTTGAACATTGTATCAGAAAATAAATGCCTAGGAATTTTTTTTTCTTTGTGTGTCGGTCTTATTTCTTTCTGTGTCATGACGGATGGCTGAAAGTAACACTTAGTTATCCATCTCCGCACAAACCATTAAGTAATCTGGAGAGCGTTGAAACACATGTACACATAAAGGATCAGATTTCATCATCCAGTAAGTTTTCTCTAAAATATGTACAGTGCATTCGGAAAGCATTCAGACCTTGACTTTTTACATTTTGTTACATTTCAGCCTTATTCTAAAATGTATTCAATAGTTTTTTTCCCTCATTGATCTACACACAATACCACATAATGACAAAGCAAAAACAGGTTTTTAGAAATGATTGCAAATTTACTTAAATGACACATTTATATAAGTATTCAGACCCTTTACTCAGTACTTTGTTGAAGCACCTTCGGCAGCGATTTAAAGCTTCAAGTCTTGGGTTTGACGCTTCAAGCTTGGCACACCTGTATTAGGGGAGTTTCTCCCATTCTTTGCAGATCTTCTCAAGCTCTGTCAGGTTGGATGGGGAGTGTCGCTGCACAGCTATTTTCAAATCAAACTTTGTCACATGCGCCAAATACAACAAATGTTGACCTTACTGTGAAATGCTTACTTACAGCAGTGCAAAAAGAGTTAAGAAAATATTTACCAAATAAACTAAAGTATAAAAAAGGAACACAATAACGAGGCTATATACAGGGGGTACCGGTACCGAGTCAGTGTGCGGGGGTACAGGTCAGAGGTGATTTGTACATGTAGGTAGGGGTGAAGTGACTACGAAGCTGTTAAGCAACCTTTTGGTCCTAGACTTGGTGTTCCGGTACCGCTTGCTGTACGGTAGCAGAGAAAACAGTCTATGACTGGAGTCTCTGACAATTTTATGGGCTTTCCTCTGACACCGCTTATTATATAGGTCCTGGATTCCAGGAAGCTTAGCCCCAGTGATGTACTGGGCCGTACGTACTACCCTCTGTAGCGCCTTACGGTCAGATACCGAGCAGTTGCCATACCAGGCAGTGATTCAACCGGTCAGGATGTTCTCAATGGTGCAGCTGTAGAACTTTTTGTGGATCTGAGGACCCATGCCAAATCTTTTCAGTCTCCTGAGGGTGAAAAGGTTTTGTCGTGCCCTCTTCACGACTGTCTTGGTGTGTTTGGACCATGATAGACCGTTGGTGATGTGGACACCAAGGAACTTGAAACTCTTGTCGGGATGGTGCCATTTTCAGGTCTCTCCAGAGATGTTCGATCAGGTTCAAGTCCGGGCTCTGGCTGGGCCCCTTAAGGACATTCAGAGACTTGTCCCAATGCCACTCCTGCGTTGTCTTGGCTGGTTGCTTAGGGTCGTTGTCCTGTTGGAAGGTGAACCTTCGCCCCAGTCTGACGTCCTGAGCGCTCTGGAGGAGGATTTCATCAAAGGTTCTCTACTTTGCTCTGTTCATCTTTCCCTCGATCCTGACTAGTATCCCAGTCCCTGCCACTGAAAAACATCCCCACAGCATGATGCTGCCACCACCATGCTTCACCGTAGGGATGATGCTAGGTTTCCTCCAGACGTGACGCTTGGCATTCAGGCCAAAGAGTTCAATATTGGTTTCATCAAACCAGAGAATGTTGTTTCTCATGGTCTGAGAATCCTTTAGGTCCCTTTTGGCAAATTCCAAGCGGGCTGTCGTGCTTTTTACTGAGAAATGGCTTCTGTCTGGCCACTCTACCATAAAGGCCTGATTGGTGGTGCTGCACAGATGGTTGTCCTTCTGGTACTTTCTCCTATCTCCACAGAGGAACTCTGGAGCTCTGTCAGGGTGACCATCGGGTTCTTGGTTACCTCCCTGACCAAGGCCCTTCTCCCCCGATTACTCAGTTTGGCCAGGCGGCCAGCTCTAGGAAGAGTCTTGTTGGTTCCAAAATTCTTCCATTTAAGAATGATGGAGGACACTGTGTTCTTGGGGACCTTCAATACTGCAGAAATGTTTTGGTACCCTTCCCCAGATCTGTGCCTCTACACCATCCTGTCTCTGAGCTCTACGGACAATTCCTTCAACCTCACGGCTTGGTTTTTGCTCTGA
Organism: Salmo salar; assembly: GCF_965601325.2. NCBI lineage: Eukaryota > Metazoa > Chordata > Actinopteri > Salmoniformes > Salmonidae > Salmo > Salmo salar. The sequence goes on along the minus strand of NC_138296.1, from coordinate 61,511,577 downwards.
CATTTACTGTCAACTGTGGGACCTTATATAGACAGGTGTGTGCCTGTCCAAATCATGTCCAATCAATTGAATGTAACACAGGTGGACTCCAAGTTGTAGAAACATCTCAAGAGTGATCAATGGAAACAAGATGCAACTGAGCTCAGTTTTGAGTCTCAAAGGATCTGAATACTTATGTAATTAATGTATTTTTCAGGGGTTTTTGCAAACATTTCTAAAAACCTGTTTTTGCTTGTCATTATGGGGTATTGTGTGTAGATTGATGAGGAAATCATTTAATTTGATCAATTTTAGAATAGGGCTGCAACAGCAACAAAATGTGGAAAAAGTGAAGGGGTCTGAATACTTTCCGAATGCACTGTATATTAGGATATGCACTTGCTGTTGATATGATACTTGATTCCAGGCCTGTTATATTATAGTTACATGCATAGTGCTTTCTGAGTTGTTACTGAGAGGTTTAATAAGAACAGGCGCCATATGTCTACGTTTTGGTTTTTCGGGAAGCGCCAGACAGCTGTGGGAATCCTTACATCAGTTGATCGAGGATTCCCTGTGTCATGTAAACGTCTTCCCACCGTGAAATGATTGCCAATCAACTTCACACTGACACCCTGGAATGTGGTCATGTCATTATACCGTAGCTAAACCAGAGCTGTTGCTGAAGCTGCGCGCGCGGTGCCTTGGTTTGGAGCGCTTGGAAACCAACCACTGTAGACCGTGGACCAATCAGGGAGCAATAAGCGGGACAAGCCGCTTGGCCTAGTAAACGTATCAGTCGTTGTTACTTATTCAACCGGCAAACTGCCTCACTACAATGCTTGGGAACAAAATATGCTACAATGCTCAAACCATTGCGGACGTGGATTAAAGGGATCGCTTCACTCATTCGAAGACTTTTGAGTTTTCACACATAATGCCTTATATTAAGTTTTTGTTCTTACTTTTTTGCTTGATACTTATCGGGGAATGCCGAAAGCACAAAAGTAGGAAAAGGCGGTGGTCCGGGGCGGTGGAATCTTACAAGCATGGCGCGTAAGTACCTGGATCCTTACCCTTTTTGAGAGTCCATCCAAATGTGTTTCCTTCTTTCACTCTTTCGTTTGCACTTTAAAACAACTGGAGGTCTTCATGCCATCCTCTTTCTTTGGTTAAATTCCACACTTGTGGAACCCTACGTTCCGTTTGATGTAGCCTAATACTGGGCTATTTATTCGACTACATTTTTTACATTGAAAATTATTTATGGCTCGTTTCAGTAATGTTAAACCCGTTCTAGTCGTTGACACGGAGACTGTATGTAAATATTAGCCTTCGTGGGGTGGTCTCGACTCGAACACGCACGGTGCCCGTGCGTAAAGATGATCCAGAGCGCAGTGCGCATATGATGGAAGGATGCAATCAATGGATGGACCCTGCATGAGCAGAGATGTCATGAATCATCACTATCTGCAAGTGTCATCATCCATGCCATTCATCTGAACTTTGCATCATTATTCTGCATCATGCTTCACTGACGGTTGTGCCAATCTTATCTGTGAAATGAGAGGCGATCCCACTGTGAGGCTGTTCAATGACACAAAGCTCTCAAATGCACTTGAAGTAGGCTACAGTAAGGGCAGAACATGGTTCATGTAATCTGCAAGATTTAACAGTTCCATGGGGACAGTGGATTAATCGGGTTCTCAGGATCCCCTGCTGTATTTCAAGTAGCTAACCAATTATGTTATTCTTGTATATTGAGTTATAACATGAGACATTTTTGTCCAGTAGACAGTTATAGGATTACAATTACAAATCAACCCCTATAGCATGAAGTGGCTGTCCCCAGGGAACAATGTGTGTTCCTTATTAGCCCTTGTGTAGTCTTAACATTCTGTATACTCCCCTTGTCCAAAGGGTACAAAAAAAATACCCACCTTCACTAAACCCCTAAAATAAAGCAGCTTAATTGAATTTTAAACCCCAAATCTATTTTGCATGAAGAAACAACCTGTCATTCATCACAAACTTTGGGAATATCTGGGTTTTCCCTCTTCACAATGCAGAAAGACTGCATTTAAATCAGTGGACATCACTCGTTTTTATTACAACACACCCGTCATAATTGTTTTCTTTGCTAAAGTAGAGGTGTATTATTATTATTATTATTGCTGAAGGTACTGCATAGGTGTAAACATTACTTTTTTTAGCAAGAGACAGCACTTGTATAGCCTAAGAAAGTAGCAGAAATTTGCAGAAAGTAGTTTTGAATGCATTTTATTGAAGGGAAACAATAAGTCTTCAACTTTTTTGGCAACATAGTGATACAGTGGGGGGGAAAAGTATTTGATCCCCTGCTGATTTGGTACGTTTGCCCACTGATAAAGAAAGGATCAGTCTATAATTTTAATGGTAGGTTTATTTGAACAGTGAGAGACAGAATAGCAACAAAAATATCCAGAAAAACGCATGTCAAATATGTTATAAATTGATTTGCATTTTAATGAGGGAAATAAGTATTTGACCCCCTCTCAATCAGAAAGATTTCTGGCTCCCAGGTGTCTTTTATTCAGGTAACGAGCTGAGATTAGGAGCACACTCTTAAAGGGAGTGCTCCTAACCGCAGCTTGTTACCTGTAAAAAAGACACATGTCCACAGAAGCAATCAATCAATCAGATTCCAAACTCTCCACCATGGCCAAGACCAAAGAGCTCTCCAAGGATGTCAGGGACAAGATTGTAGACCTACACAAGCATGGAATGGGCTACAAGACCATCGCCAAGCAGCTTGGTGAGAAGGTGACAACATTTGGTGCGATTATTCGCAAATGGAAGAAACACAAAATAACTGTCAATATCCCTCAGCCTGGGGCTCCATGCAAGATCTCACCTCGTGGGGTTGCAATGATCATGAGAACGGTGAGGAATCAGCCCAGAACTACACGGGAGGATCTTGTCAATTATCTCAAGGCAGCTGGGACCATTGTCACCAAGAAAACAATTGGTAACACACTACGCCGTGAAGGACTGAAATCTTGCAGCGCCCGCAAGGTCCCCCTGCTCAAGAATACATATACATGCCCGTCTGAAGTTTGCCAATGAACATCTGAATGATTCAGAGGACAAATGGTGAAAGTGTTTTGGTTAGATGAGACCAAAATGGAGCTCTTTGGCATCAACTCAACTCGCCGTGTTTGGAGGAGGAGGAATGCTGCCTATGACCCCAAGAACACCATCTCCACCGTCAAACATGGAGGTGGAAACATTATGCTTTGGGGGTGTTTTTCTGCTAAGGGGACAGGACAACTTCACCGCATCATTTGACGGAGCCATGTACTGTCAAATCTTGGGTGAGAACCTCCTTCCCTCAGCCAGGGCATTGAAAATTGGTCGTGGATGGGTATTCCAGCATGACAATGACCCAAAACACACGGCCAAGGCAACAAAGGAGTAGCTCAAGAAGAAGCACATTAAGGTCCTGGAGTGGCCTAGCTAGTCTCCAGACCTTAATCCCATAGAAAATCTGTGGAGGGAGCTGAAGGGTCGAGTTGCCAAATGTCAGCCTCGAAACCTTAATGACTTGCAAAGAGGAGTGGGACAAAATCCCTCCTGAGATGTGTGCAAACCTGGTGGCCAACTACAAGAAACGTATGACCTCTGTGATTGCCAACAAGGGTTTTGCCACCAAGTACTAAGTCATGTTTTACAGAGGGGTCAAATACTTACTTCCCTCATTAAAATGGAAATCATTTTATAACATTTTCGACATGCGTTTTTCTGGATTTTTTTGTTGTTATTCTGTCTCTCACTGTTCAAATAAACCTACCATTAAAATTATAGACTGATAATTTCTTTGTAAGTGGGCAAACGTACAAAACCAGCAGGGGATCAAATACTTTTTCCCCCCACTGTATATTCTTATATACTGTACAATGAGGAATTCAACTACAAAATACTAGTCTTCTCCCAATGTCAAAAGTAGTTCTGCAGGAGGGGTGAAGTCAGGCGCAAGAGACTCAGGTACGTGAAACACGTTTAATGAAGAATGCAAGTCCAAAGAACCGAACTGACAAGGCAGGGTAAAAATAATTCCAAACAAGACAAACACAGGCTAGGAATGTAGCGGGACGCAGCCCAGCAACCCTAATGCCAAAAACGTGTAACGTGTTCTAAGGACAAGAATAATAATCCCTCAACCTACAACAACAGACACAAAACAATCCCGCACAACCCCAAACACAAAACAGACAGACTAAATACCCCACTAATTACTAAACACAAAACAGGTGCTTCCCTAACCAGACATTACCAAACGAAACAGAAAAGGAAATCGGTGGCAGCTAGTAGGCTGGCGACAACGACCGCCGAGCGCCGCCCGAACGGGGAGAGGCGCCACCTGTGGACGTTGTGACAGTACCCCCCCAACGCGCGGCTCTCGCAGCGCGCCAACGCCGGCCTTGAGGATGACCCGGAGGGCGAGGCGCAGGGCGATCCGGATGGAGGCTGTGGAACTCCCGCAACATTGCAGGATCCAAGATGTCCTCCACCGGTACCCAGCACCTCTCCTCCGGACCGTACCCCTCCCAGTCCACGAGGTACTGCAGGCCCCCTACCCGATGCCTGGAGTCCAAGATGAACCGGACTGTGTACGCCGGGGCCCCCCCGATGTCCAGGAGGGGCGGAGGGACCTCCCGCACCTCAGCGTCCTGCAGTGGACCAGCTACCACCGGCCTGAGGAGAGACACATGAAACGATGGGTTAATGCGGTAATACGAAGGGAGCTGCAACCCATAACACACCTCGTTTATTCTCCTCAGGACTTTGAACGGCCTCACAAATCGCGGACCCAACTTCCGGCAGGGCAGGCGGAGGGGCAGGTTCCGCGTCGAGAGCCAGACCCTGTCCCCCGCAGTGAACAAGGGGGCCTCACGGCGGCGGCGGTCAGCGCTCTCCTTGTGCCGTCCCACAGCCCGTTTAAGGGATTCCTGGATGGCACTCCAGGTCTCCCTAGAGCGCTGTACCCAGTCTTCCACCGCAGTAGCTTCAGTCTGGTTCTGATGTCAGGGCACCAGGACCGGCTGGTAACCCAACACATCCTGAAAGGGCGACAGGTTAGTGGAGGCCCACGGTACAAACCTCGCCCACTCTCCCAGCCGGTCCTGGCAATAGGACAGCAGAAACCTGCCCACATCCTGGTTAATTCTCTCCACCTGCCCATTACTTTTGGGGTGAAAACCCGAGGTCAAACTGACAGAAACCCCCAGTCGCTCCATAAACGCCCTCCACACTCGGGACGTGAACTGGGGACCTCGATCAGAGACGATGTCCTCAGGCACCCCATAGTGCCAGAAGACATGCGTAAATAGGGCCTCCGCGGTCTGTAGGGCCGTAGGAAGACCGGGCAAAGGGAGTAGACGGCAGGACTTAGAGAACCGATCCACAACGACCAGGATCGTGGTGTTCCCCTGAGACGGTGGGAGATCCGTGAGGAAATCCACCGACAGGTGGGACCATGGCCGCTGTGGAACGGGGAGGGGCTGTAATTTCCCTCTAGGCAGGTGTCTAGGCGCCTACACTGGGCGCACACGGAACAGGAAGAGACATAGAGCCTCACGTCCTTCACCAAAGTGGGCCACCAGTACTTCCCTCTAAGACCCCACACTGTCCACTCAACCCCAGGATAACCCTAGGAGGGTAGCGTGTGCGCCCACCAGATCAGGCGATCGCGGACACTGAGCGGGACGTACTTCCGCCCTGCGGGACAATGAGGGGGAGTGGGTTCTGACCGCAATGCCCGCTCGATGTCCGCATCCACCTCCCAGACCACCGGTGCCACAAGACAGGAGGCTGGCAGTATTGGAGTGGGGTCGATGGACCGCTCCTCGGCGTCGTGGAGGCGAGACAGTGCGTCAGCCTTGATGTTCCCGGGAACCTGGGATGTACAAGATAGTACACTGGAATCTCGTAAAAAACATAGCCCACCTGGCTTGGCGTGGGTTCAGTCTCCTCTGAATGGAACCAGTTGCTCATCCACTGTTACTTCAGGCCCAGGGTTGTAGAGGTATAGCATACGTTCCACCCACTTCTCCCAGACCTCTCTTATAGCCGCCAGTTTATCTCTCACACTTCTTGCAGGTCTTGACTCACGGTTATCAAAGCATAACATTCTTGAGAAAGTGTGAAAGTCTTTCAGTGGCATCGTGGCACGGAAAATCGCCCTTCCACTCTCTGCATCGCAGAGACTACATGTAGCCTCGCCTCGGGACCTATACACACCTAAGATTAAGATTAGCAGCCCTATGTAGGCACGCAGGTCAATCTCATCCATTCTTTTCCAGTTGTCTCCATATTTATGGAAACCCTCCAAATTTGTCATCTCCAGGATGATTTTTTCGATGGCTGGTGTGATGAACATGTAGAATGTTGAGGTGATGTCCTGGGCATGGGCATGTCTTGTGGGCCCTGGGGTCATCCTTATGACATTTTGTGCTGCCATCTTGCCCTGGTTGTCATATGATGACAATGACCATGTTATTTTGCTGTTCTTTGACAAAAAAGTCTCTCTTTCAGCTTTGGGGATTTCTTCTTCATCTGAAGATGATGCGTCATGCTCTGGGTTGTATTATTACCCATCTTCTTCTTCAGATACCTCCTCATCTTCTAAATCATTGTTCTCTTGTTCCTCCTGGACATCTGAAAAAATCTGATCTAAAGGTGCACTCATGGCTTCAGCAAAGAGAGAACTGGGGAGACTGTCATCTGTAGCACCTTTATAGCCTCTGACTGCATTCCCCATTAGTAAACAATGCTTTCAAGAAATGTTTATTTTGTGTGTTATTTGTGTTTTATTTTGTGTGTGTGTGTGTGTGGGGGGGGGGGGGGTGTGTGTGTGTGTGTGTGTCTTTGTGTCTTTGTGGTTTGTAAATGATTTTATAACTGCCAGGTCAAAAATGACCCTAAGACAATCTTTGTACCCTGGTGGTGTACAGCTTTCATGGAAATATGAACAAAGGCGACGTTTAACTTTATCTAATGTTGCGGTCACTCTAGGAAAAGTCATCAAATTTCAAGTTGAAAAAATATAATTTAGGGGGTTTTCTCTGCTGTTAAACATAGTGGCTGGTCATTTTTTACCCTGAAGACAATACAAGGGTTAATTGTGCAAAATCACAAACACCAAGTGTGCATACCTGGATACACTGCAAAGGCTGGCACGGTCTAATTGGTTGTCTGATGGCCTAATTTGCCTCCATTTACTCAATAATTGCAACCCCCTCTATTTTGGGAGAGCCTTGAACAGAGGCGGACTGGGACCAGAAATCGGCCCTGGCATTTCTAACACACCGGCCCATTCCTTTCCTTGACGCTCCCACACCGGTCCATTTTTTCACCCCGCGGCCCCAACACAGGCCCAATTATTTCCATGAGGCTCTCATTATTAGCCTAAACCAAATTTTGAGCTACAAACCCAAGTTAGATATGCCCTCTTGGGCTAAAAATATGACCAGCCCATTTGGCATTTGCTTGAAATGCCAGATGGCCAGTCCGCCCCTGCCCTTGAAACTGGCTTAGGTGCAAAATGCCTAAGTAGATGGGGGTCTGTTCGGAACAGTCTTCCCTGTCTTCCCTTAACTTTATACCCACAGAACATATAATGTTTACAGAGTATGGAAACGAACTTCCACCCATGTTATCCTCAAACGGCAAATGTCATGTGGGTTAGATAAACTCACTTTGACAGCAAAGCATGTTTCTCTTGATTCTCTGAGGGCACACACACCCACACACATTGCAGTTATGCTCATGCAGACAAATGGCCCATAAACAGCAATGCTCAAGTCTCAATGCTGATAAAAACACCTGACACCACACCTTGAACATGACAGAAATAATGTTTTTTTAAGAACAGGGCCCGGTTTCCCAAAAGCATCTTAAGGCTAAGTTCATCGTTAGAACCTTCGAAGGAGCATCGCTAAATCTCAGAGCTGTTTCTTAAAACCATCGTTATTAACGTTGTGTACTTGAAAACGCTCGTAATCTAATGCCTGCCTCAGACTACTTGTAGAACAGCTAAGTACGTCATTAGATGCTTTTTTGCCCTCCTATTAATGTGTGGATCATCCATTTTGTATGGTATGTTACGAATTACAATTCGTATGATATGTTACAATTTAGCGAAATGTACAACATTTCTAAATATATGAAATGTTACAAATTCTAACATGTTGTGGCTAACATTAGCTAACACACTAAGTAGCAGCCCCGGATGAGATTTGAACAAACAACCTTTGGATTCCTAGACCTTTGTGTTATATGCCTGCCCGTCTGTCCATCCATCCAGAGTCAGACTAACCAACCACCGTCTTCTTCTTTTTACCTTAGGTAACCTTATATCTTATGTAATCACACCAAACATAACATCATGCTAATTTGAGTGTCCCGGATTGAGGTTTACTATGTTACATCCAGTCTATGAGACCAGTTTGGAAAGACGCATCGCTTAAACACTAGTAAACCTAAATTCAATCACTATCAGGAAACCTGGCCCAGGAATGTTAACATAACTTCCATTGCTGTTTCATCCATTGCGTAACATACATATCTTGGTTTCAGAATTCCTGCCAATTGATCATATTAACAAAAAAAGTCACACTTGTGTTGTAAAGTCTGTGTTCTCACTCTTATTCATTCTGGGCTCGGTTTCCCGATAGAGATGGAACCTATGACTGTGGAGTGGCAGGTAGCTTAGTGGTTAGATCTTTGGGCCAGTAACCGAAAGGTTGCCAGATTGAATCCTTGAACTGACAAGGTAAAAATCTGTAATTCTGCCCCTGAACAAGGCACTGTTCCTAGGCTGTCACTGTAAATAAGAATTTGTTCTTAATTGACTTGCCTAGTTAAATAAGGGTTTAAAAATGAAGTAATGATCCGTTGTAAAAGTAACGTCCGGAGATTACACCCTTCCCCAAAACGCCAGGTAGTGCACTCATTACGAAGTGAAACTTACCGGTGTCGTTACAGGAGTTGTGTTCCATGCTGAAAATGATTCCAGAATATTGGCTGTTTCTCTTAAATGATTTCGGGCTATTCAGTCATTTTTTTTACACAATACACAAGTTTTCCCATCAAGTGAAAAAATGTTCTGTAGCCTATTATGTATTTAACTGTTTGTATAATATGTTTGCCATGTGCTATGCATTATAAGTGTTTTCTCATGCTATTTTGGAAGCAATGTTTAATTATGTAAATTATGCATTTCTTCAGTTTGTGTAAACTGAGCCAGAATGAATAAAGTCAGTCGTTCTTTCCACTATAGAAAATATAATTGTGACCTAAATATAGGATATGATGATGTCAATGGTTTTCGTAATTGCTGAACAAATCATTGTAGCCTAATGGCAGGCATGAATTTACCTTGAATTAGGTCTACAGATGAAATAATTAACAATTAAAATAATTAAACATGAAGTAGCACATTGCCATAGGCTACAGTGAAGCTTGAGCTTTTAGTTAATAGTAGCCTATAGGCCTAATATGCAAATATTGAAGCGGCTCAGATGTAACCTAATAGGTAGGTCAACCTGGTCTCAGAACATTTTGTATTATTCTGTACTAAATCCGAGTATGATATGTTACGTTTTGTATGGTATGTATTCATTTGTGGATGTCCATCACTCATTTTGTATGATATGTTACAAATTAGAATTAGTATTATATGTTAAGAATAAGCGAAAAGTACAATATGTTAGGAATTATTTTTTTTCTTCATGAAATGTAGCTAGGTGGTTAAAGTTAGTTAGCTCGCTAACGTTAGCTAGGCTAGGGGTTAGGGTTAAGGTTAGGCAGTGCTTCATTTGAGCCGGATGGCACCTTTCCGTTTTGTACTGTTTTGTTCCGGAACCTATTTGGCCGGATCAGATACCTCACGTGGCATGAAAAATTATTTAGACTTTTTGCAATGTAAAAATTCGAACAAAAGCGATCAAAGTTCATTTGAGTTGCCAATTTGTTAATTATCCTGCCCCCACAAAAAAAAAAATGAGAAAAGTTGATTTTCAGCCCGTGCCTAATATTCTAAGAGTTGATTTGGTTTTGGCCGGCCTGGGTTTAATGTTTGCACAACATTGTAACCTATGTTTAAGACTAACGCGTGGCTGTGTGAGAAGCGCGCCAATATATCTGTGTGTAAGATGGCGCCGGAGCAGAAGGCAGACATTTTACGTGCCCTCAACATATTGTGTTTTTCTGTTCGTTTATCTGCATTGTTTGTAACTTATTGTTTTACCATCTCTTATGACCGAAAATAACTCCTAGACATCAGGACCTCGATTACTCACCACAGACTAGCAGAATCCTTTTTCTTCTTTCACGACTCTGACAAGCCCGAGGCAGAGGATATACGACTCTCTCGGGAACAGGCCCTGACCCCAGTGATCTGCGTGAAGAGGAGACGGGGAGAGGCCGGAGAGCGGGCTGCCTTCTGAGAAGTCTGAGGCGATTGAATAAACCCCCACTCCCCTCAATTCTGCTAGCAAACATGCAATCTTTGGACAATAAAATGGACAAGTTATTGGGAAGATTAAACTACCAACGGGACATTAAAAACTGTAACATCTTATGCTTCACGGAGTCGTGGCTGAACGATGACAATATTAACATACAGCTGGCTGGTTATACGATGTACCGGCAGGATAGAACAGCGGCGTCTGGTAAGACAGCGGTGGTCTATGTATTTTTGTAAACAACAGCTGTTGCACGATATCTATGGAAGTCTCGAGCTATTACTCGCCTGAGGTAGAGTTTCTCATGATAAGCTGCAGACCACACTTCCTACCGAGAGAGGTTTCATCTATATTCTTTGTAGCTGTTTGCATACCACCACGGTCAGAGGCTGGCACTAAGATAGCATTGAATGAGTTGTATTCCGCCATAAGCAAACAAGAAAATGCTCACCCAGAGGTGGCGCTCCTAGTAGCCGGGGACTTTAACGCAGGGAAACTTAAATCAGTTTTAGCAAATTTCTATCAGCATGTTAAATGCGCAACCAGAGGGAAAAGAACTCTGCACCACCTATAATCCACACACAGAGATACATACAAAGCTCTCCCTCGCCCTCCATTTGGCAGATCTGACCATAATTCCATCCTCCAGATTCCTGCATACAAGCAAAGATTAAAGCAGGAAGCACCAGTGACTAGATCAATAAAAAAGTGGTCAGATGAAGCAGATGCTAAGTCACAGGACTGTTTTGCTAGCACAGACTGGAATATGTTCCGGGATTCCTCCAATGGCATTGAGGAGTACACCACATCTGTCATTGGCTTCATCAATAAGTGCATCAATGACGTCGTCCCCACAGTGACCATACGTTCATACCCCAACCAGAAACCATGGATTACAGGCAGCATCCGCACTGAGCTAAAGGCTAGAGCTGCTGCTTTCAAGGAGCGGGACTCTAACCCAGAAGCTTATAAGAAATCGCCCTCCGACAAACCATCAAACAGGCAAAGCGTCAATACAGGACTAAGATTGAGTCCTACTAGACCGGCTCTGACGCTCGTCGGATATAGCAGGGCCTGCAAACCATTACAGACTACAAAGGTAAGTACAGCCGGGAGCTGCACAGTGACACGAGCCTACCGGACGAGCTAAACTACTTCTATGCTCGCTTCGAGGCAAATAACACTGAAACATACATGAGAGCACCAGCTGTACTGGAAGACTGTGTGATCACGCTCTCCGCAGCCGATGTGAGTAAGATCTTTAGACAGGTCAACATTCACAAGACCGCAGGGCCAGACGGATTACCAGGACGTGTACTGCGAGCATGCGCTGACCAACTAGCAAGTGTCTTCACTGACATTTTCAACCTCTCCCTGGCCAAGTCTGTAATACCAACATGTTTTAAGCAGACCACCATAGGGCCTGTGCCCAAGAACACTAAGGTAACCTGCCTAAATGACTACCGACCCGTAGCACTCACGTCTGTAGCCATGAAGTGCTTTGAAAGACTGGTCATGGCTCACACCAACACCATCATCCCAGAAACCCTAGACCCACTCCAATTTGCATACCACCCCAACAGATCCACAGATGATGCAGTCTCTATTGCACTCCACACTGCCCTTTCCCACCTGGACAAAAGGAACACCTATGTGAGAATGCTATCCATTGACTACAGCTCAGCGTTCAACACCATAGTGGCCTCAATGCTCATCAATAAGCTAAGGGTCCAGGACTAAACACCTCCCTTTGCAACTGGATCCTGGACTTCCTGACGGGCCGCCCCCAGGTGGTAAGTGTAGGTAACAACATATCCGCCACGCTGATCCTCAACACAAGGGCCCCTCAGGGGTGGGTGCTCTGCATCCTCCTGTACTCCCTGTTCACTCATGACTGCACGGCCAGGCACGACTCCAACACCATCATTAAATTTGCCGATGACACAACAGTGGTAGGCCTGATCACCGACAACAACGAGACCTGGTCATTTGGTGCCAGGACAACAACCTCTCCCTCAACGTGATCAAGACAAAGGAGATGATTGTGGACTACAGGCAAAAGAGGACCGAGCATGCCCCCATTCTCATCGACGGGGCTGCTGTGGAGCATGTTGAGATCTTCAAGTTCCTTGGTGTCCACATCACCAATAAACTAACATGATCCAAGTACACCATGACAGTCGTGAAGTGGGCACGACAAAACCTATTCCCCTCAGGAGACTGAAAAGATTTGGCATGGGTCCTCAGATCCTCAAAAGGTTCTACAGCTGCACAATCGAGAGCATCCTGACTGGTTGCATCACTGTCTGGTATGGCAACTGCTCGGCCTCCGACCGCAAGGCTCTACAGAGGGTAGTGCGAACGGCCCAGTACATCACTGGGGCCAAGCTTCCTGCCATCCAAGACCTCTATACCAGGTGGTGTCAGAGGAATGCCCTGAAAATTGTCAAAGACTCCAGCCACCCTAGTCATAGACTGTTCTCTCTGCTACCACACGGCAAGCGGTACCGGAGCGCCAAGTCTAGGTCCAAGAGGCTTCTAAACAGCTTCTACCCCCAAGCCATAAACTCCTGAACATCTAGTCAAATGGCTACCCAGACTATTTGCATTGCCCCCCCCTCCACACCATTGCCACTCTCTGTTGTCATCTATGCATAGTCACTTTAGTTAACTCTACTACATGTACATACTACCTCAACTAACTGGTGCCCCCGCACATTGACTCTGTACCGGCACCCCCCTGTACATATTGTTATTTTTTACTGCTGCTCTTTAATTACTATGTTACTTTTCTCTTATTCTTATCCGTATTTTTTGAAACTGCACTGTTGGTTAGGGGCTTGTAAGTAAGCATTTCACTGTAAGGTCTACGCCTGTTATATTCGGCGCATGTGACTTTTGATTTGATTTGATTTGAACTAGAATGAGATTCACTTTATATGAACTTTCACCCTCTCTACTCTGATAGACATGAGCCTGCATTGCACTCAATCATTTATTTACTTATAGAGTCGCGAGAAGGGTTCTGAAGGAACTGCAGCACCCCTGATCAATTGAAATACATCTTCAGAAATAAATGAAATAATTCAGAAGAGCCTACTACACCACAAAAAGGGCTATTATTTAGCCTCAGAGGATCAACAGTTTCTTTTAAAAAATAGCCTAGCTGTGGATTGCTGCCCAGTTAAAAGGAATAGTCAGGATAGTCCTCATATTGCAGCCTAAAATATGTGTCTCAACACACCTAGGCCTAGGCTATTTATGGATTCAAGACAAGGTTGTTTTTATTGATCTCAGATTCCCAGTTTGTCAGTGTCAAAGTAGCCTGCCATTTCAATCATTTGTTCTGTACTAAAAAAGATTCTGCCAAAGTCTCCAGTCATGTAAAATGACGTAGAATTGCATGAAATGCGTTTATACAAGGCAAAAATGTTCCTAGACACTATGCTACTAAAACTGTTACCCATGTGTGCAACTTCTGTAAGTGCCTCTACTCTACTGCTCTATGCCACTTTTTTGTCATGCATTACAGTACCTCAAAACCTCAGAACTCCCCCCATCACTTTTGTTCCGGCACCTCCCGATTTACAAATTAAGCACTGAGGTTAGGGATAAGAGGTTAGGGTTAGGTGAAGGGTTAGCAAGAAGGGTTAGCTAACATGCTAAATACCTAAAAAGTAGTTAGTAGTTGCTAATTAGCTAAAATTTTACGTGATGAGATTCAAACTCACAACCTTTGGGTTGCTAGATGTTTGTGTTACATGCCCATCCCTACCAACCACCATCCTTTTGTTTTTCCCTTAAGTAACCATCCGTCTTATGTAACCATACCCTATGTAACATATCATACTACATTGACCGTCTTGGATTTACGTACAGAATAATACGAAATGCTCTGGGACCAGGTTGGGTAGGTCTATCGATTGCACATACATGAATGTGATGTCAATATTTAGCCTAATAATCTTGCTATTATATAATTAGGTTATCTCGATTTTGATTTTAAAAGATGTAGGCCTATCCATGCTTTGCTTGTTTATAATATTACTAACTTTTTAGGCTATTTATATATTTTTTATTTATTTAACTAGGCAATTCAGTTAAGGACAAATTATTTTTTACGATTGTGCGCCGGCCTATGGGACTCCCAATCACGGCCGGTTGTGATACAGCCAAGGGTCGAACCAGGGTCTGTAGTGATGCCTCTAGGACTGAAATGCAGTGCCTTAGACCGCTGAGCCACTTGGGAGGGCGGCGGTCTAAGACAACTGGCTATGACGTTTTCGCCGATCACATAGAAACATCTTCATTCTATGTTCAGCGGATATTGTGTGTAAAGTGACGCAAGAGGGCGAACAGTGATCTAACGGCGCGCTTGTTCTACAAGTGGTCTGAGGCAGGAGTCAGCTAAGGAGCGATTTCAAGTGCAACGTTAGGCTAATAAAGACTATTTTGGGAAACGCCTCGAAAATGTAAAGATGCTCTTGTGAAGGTTCTAACGATAACCTTAACCTTAAGATGCTTTTGGGAAACCGGGCCCTGTCCCTTTCATAATCTGACAGTTGTGGTTTGAAGGTCATTTTAAAGGTGGTTGGGTGGTTCTCTGTAAGGAGTAAGGACTGGATGGAGACAGATAACTGTTATCCACCAATATTTTCAGAAGTAGCCTATTGATTGCCGTTTTCTTTTGCAGTCCCCTGACTGGAAAAAGGATGGTTGATAACACCAAATCTCGCAAATTGAAGACAGACAACCTGCTGCGAGTGGATGACCATGATTTCACCATGAGACCAGCCTTTGCAGGTAAGGACATGGTTCTAAACATCTTGTTGACTGATTTAACGAAAGTAGAATCCAGAGCCCTCTAAACCCGGCAAAGGGGCCCTGATATTACTGTTCAGATCAGGGGTGCAAAACTGTTCCTTGAGGGCCGCAGTGTATGTCTGTTTCCAGATTTGTACTTCTTGTGCCCTCTCTGGGCAACCAATGAATGTTTCTGAACATTAATTAAGTGCCAGTGTGGAAGGAAAAAAACAGCAAGATTGTGGCCCTTGAGGACTGGAGTTGTGCTACTCTGGTTTAGATCTTGAATGGCAATGAAGCATATCCAGCAGAGAACGTACATCTGTGTGAAAAAGTTGTCTCATCATATTAATACACACAGGAGCTAGTTAGATATGACACTTTGAGAATGAATTCTTCTGTAGCAATCCATTCGGTATCCACACCTGTTTTGACATGTTTACCAAAGTGTAAGGCAGGTATAGGAGGAGCTTTTGAAATGCATAAAATGGGATGCTGCATATTTCCCTGGTGAATAATGTACTGTATGTAGTGTTACTGAACTTGAGTGGCAGCTCAGACGCTAAGAATTTCAAATAGAAGATCCTACATAAAACCCTTCAGTGTATCTGTAAATGGACACGCAGACACAGCCTCGTGTCCCAGAATAGAGAGCTTTGGGAGATTCAAATTGTCTGTCTTATACAAACATTATGAAAAGTTGACTTGTGTAAGCCTGTGAAAACTGTCTGTATTAATTTGGGTGGGAGATGTGTAGCGGTGGCTAGGTTTTCTTCCCTAGCTTCAAACGGAAGCAGGCGTACAGTGAAAGCCTCTTACACAGCCGCTCCCCGCTCACTGGAGGAATGTTATCTGTGTGACATTGTGGCGTGCCAGCATGAGGTCTCTTTCCACACAAGGGTGGAGGAAAACAGCCCAAAACACAATCAGAGAAATCCCACTGGGAAGAAGCAACTGCATTGTCCCATTGCACACAATGAACAGCTTTGTGTGGCATAATTTTCACAGAGAGATAAAAGTTAATTGTTTGTTTAGAATTAGGGCTGTGCAAATGTCGTTTTTTTCAGAGACAACGAGTATGTGAGGTTTTGCATTATGCATACAGTGCTCTGCCGGTGGGAAGGCCTTTATGGGGATAAGGCTGTAAATATCCCCAGTATAAAGGTTAGAGCTGTTCCCATGTGTTTCAGGTTACGACTGTAGGGAACCCCTGCTGCTCAATTACCATGTAAACTTTATAAATAGCAGAGAAAAGAAGATTCACTTTTATTTCCATGCCAGTTGTCTGCAAAAAACTACCAGGAGTATTCCATTCTGCGGATCCTTGGCGGTTTGGTTTCTGATTGGTTTCTGTTTGAAAATCCACCATCTAAACAACGTTAGGATACGGAGACATTGAGATTTGCTGTTGCAGTGAATGTCATATTTGTCATACAGTACAGCAAGTTCAAATTTCCCGGGTTTACCTATAAATGTAAGTATAAAAACAAAGTATTTTAATAATCTTCCAGTGGGTAGGAAAAAACATCTGAGGCGTGTGAAGACCTATCATGGCTTATTTTGACGTTTTAGCGACTTACAGTAAGTAGAGAGTGTATACATTTACATACTGCTCCCCTGTGGGAATCAAACCCACAACCCTGGCGTTGCAAGCACCATGCTCTACCAACTGAGCCACATCGGACCACCATTTAATCAAATTTGCGTTACAGAGATAGCTTGTGATTTTGAAGAACATCCGCCAAAGCCATTCCATCTTTGGGATTTCTTTCAGGAGTGAGCAGCGGTGTCTAATGCATGGGCCTAGGCTAGCCTTAATCTGGCCAGTGCTACCAATAGTTGATTTACAATTGCTAAAAGGGGAGCACTCCCGTGTCATTATGGGAAATAGATAAGGGCTTTCCCCCCCATTCAGCATTCATGTCATGTCTATTTAAGGTCTTAAGACAGATTTGGTGATGTTTCCTGATCTGCTGGTATTTTACGGAAAGGTTACATCATTTTGCTGTGCAGAGATTCGGATAGCCAAGTCAACAAACAGATTACCGACCATTTCGAATCCCACCGCACCTTCTCCGCTATGCAATCTGGTTTCAGAGCTGATCATGGGTGCACCTCAGCCACATTCAAGGTCCTAAACGATATCGTGACCGCCATCAATTAGAAACAATACTGTGCTGCCGTATTCATTGATCTGGCCAAGGCTTTCCACTCTGTTAATCACCACATCCTCATTGGCAGACTCAATAGCCTTGGTTTCTGAAATTATTGCCTCGCCTGGTTCACCAACTACTTCTCTGATAGAGTTCAATGTGTCAAATCGGATGGCCTGTTGTCCGGGCCTCTGGCAGTCTCTATGGGGGTGCCACAGGGTTCAATTCTTGGGCCAACTCTTTTTTCTGTATACATCAATGATGTCGCTCTTGCTGCTGGTGAGTCTCTGATCCACCTCTACGCAGATGACACCATTCTGTATACTTCTGGCCCTTCTTTGGACACTGTGTTAACAACCCTCCAGACGAGCTTCAATGCCATACAACTCTCCTTCCGTGGCCTCCAACTGCTCTTAAATACAAGTAAAACTAAATGCATGCTCTTCAACCGATCGCTGCCTGCACCTGCACGCCCGTCCAGCATCACTAGTCTGGACGGTTCTGACTTAGAATATGTGGACAACTGCAAATACCTAGGTGTCTGGTTAGACTGTAAACTCTCCTTCCAGACTCACATCAAACATCTCCAATCCAAAGTTAAATCTAGAATTGGCTTCCTATTTCGCAACAAAGCATCCTTCACTCATGCTGCCAAACATACCCTCGTAAAACTGACCATCCTACCGATCCTCGACTTCGGCGATGTCATTTACAAAATAGCCTCCAAAACCCTACTCAATAAACTGGATGCAGTCTATCACAGTGCCATCCGTTTTGTCACCAAAGCCCCATATACTACCCACCACTGCGACCTGTACGCTCTCGTTGGCAGGCCCTCGCTTCATACTCGTCACCAAACCCACTGGCTCCAGGTCATCTACATGACCCTGCTAGGTAAAGTCCCCCCTTATCTCAGCTCACTGGTCACCATAGCAGCACCCACCTGTAGCACAGGCTCCAGCAGGTATACCTCTCTGGTCACCCCCAAAGCCAATTCCTCCTTTGGCCATCTCTCCTTCCAGTTCTCTGCTGCCAATGACTGGAACGAACAACAAAAATCTCTGAAACTGGAAACACTTATCTCCCTCACTAGCTTTAAGCACCAGCTGTCAGAGCAGCTCACAGATCACTGCACCTGTACATAGCCCATCTATAATTTAGCCCAAACAACTACCTCTTCCCCTACTGTATTTATTTATTTTGCTCCTTTGCACCCCATTATTTCTATTTCTACTTTGCACTTTCTTCCACTACAAATCTACCATTCCAGTGTTTTACTTGCTATATTGTATTTACTT
This sequence comes from Salmo salar, assembly GCF_965601325.2. Classification (NCBI taxonomy): domain Eukaryota; kingdom Metazoa; phylum Chordata; class Actinopteri; order Salmoniformes; family Salmonidae; genus Salmo; species Salmo salar. Next base: position 61,492,839 of record NC_138296.1, on the reverse strand, counting down.
TGCCACCATGGCCTTTTTTGCCTTTACCTCCCTTATCTCACCTCATTTGCTCACATTGTATATAGACTTATTTTTCTACTGTATTATTGACTGTATGTTTGTTTTACTCCATGTGTAACTCTGTGTTGTTGTATGTGTCGAACTGCTTTGCTTTATCTTGGCCAGGTCGCAGTTGCAAATGAGAACTAGTTCTCAACTTGCCTACCTGGTTAAATAAAGGTGAAATAAATCAAATAAATAAATAGCTAGCGGTTGTCCTGTGTATGAGAAAACAGACTGATGAAATGCTGCTGATCAACCTATTTGCCATGGGGGAGGGGGGGTTGTGTTCATATTTTTTTGTTGTGTTTCTGTTATTTCTGTGTAATCATCTTTGAAGTCTTTATGCTGGCTGAGGAATAGCTTCCTCTGTCATGTTGACTTCTAACAGAGAAATTCTTGATGACTCAATGAATCGGCACAGACCATAGATTTTTTTTTACTTGTGTGCCCCACTGACAACTGTTTACCAGACCACACTAAGGTCCCACTCTATGAAGAGACTGAATAGTTCCGAACATTTCAGAGGACATTCTCGATCACACAGAGCTGTGATCTGATCAGTTAATTATACATTGTATGGCTCTGATTGAACATTTCAGATTTGCATCATCAGAATATGTTTTAAGAGAGCTTTAACAAACAAGTAACTGGTAGGAGAACAGGGAAACTGATATGAATTTAACTTGAGGTCAAACGCACTGTGAAAAGGTCAAACACACAGTGCTCCATCCTCTGGACCGGACCCCATAACGACCCATAATGATAGTTCTCAGCAGTGGTCTTTTTACAGCCTCCCAAAATACAAAATAACCAGTGGCTCCACGCTGGCAGGAGGAGTAGATGGAGAGATCACATGTAATCACTATGAATGAAAGATAAACATTTTCTTAAATAACAGCCCAATCCCCCGCTAGCTCTATCTATTACAGGGGTAGAGGCTGTGGGAGGCATTTCTCCCAGCAGCTGGAAGGTGTGGCGGGCAGCATCGTCCACACAGGTCCTGGGAGGGGAGCTGGTGCCTGGGTCCCAGTTTAGGATCTGATGGATGGCATATGGTGTGAGTGAGGGATGACAGCGCACCCAGCTGGCACAAGGCGAGGAGTTAAAATCCTCTCTTCCAGGCAACAGGCGAGGAGAGGCTAAGTGAAAGGAGGCTTTAGTTACTAGCGATTACATGAGGGTTCAGAGGATGGTACTACAGCAGCTACCGTAGATTATAAACTGGGTGGTTCGAGCCCTGAATGCTGATTGGCTGATAGCCGTGGTATATCAGACCGTATACCACGGGTATGACAAAACATTTATTTTTACTGCTCTAATTACGTTGGTAACCAGTTTATAATAGCAATAAGGCACCTCTGGATTTGTGGTATGTGGCCAATATAGCACGGCTAAGGGCTGTGTCCAGGCACTCCGCGATGTGTCGTGCCTAAGCACAACCCTTAACCGTGGTATATTGGCCATATACCACACCCCCTTGGGCCTTGTTTAATTAGACATTGGCAGGCGATTAGGACATTACCCACAATGCATAACATACAAATATGTATTATGCATTACTTGCGCTTCTGATGTGAGCCTTTAACATGGGATGGATGAAACTGTGTGCCATATAATTGCATATAGAACTGATTCATAGGATGTATGTGCTGTGAAAATAAACATGACCTTATATGGAGTTATTTGGATTCAATATCCTCGCAAATCCTAAAATCTAACCCAAATCTATCACTCATGACTCATCCACTTCAATCAAATGAATACTTCAACATATGAGTGTGTGGTATTGCCCTCAATACTGAAACGAAAGGGTTTTTAAAAAATGAGCTGAAGATATCTGTAGCTGTAATACCGTGTAATACCAAATCTTTCTGGGATTGTGGTAGTGATCAAAGGAAAAGTAAACTACTAGAGATAACAAGGAAGACGTATGGAGAAAATATCAGAGCCTCTATACTGGGACATGGAAATCCAAGTTAAGACGTCATCTCAGACAGAGATTCTTTTCTTTAATCGACACTAGTGCAGTAGAACAGTGTGGCACAGTTTTCACATTTTGTGGTGTTAGTCTGAAATGTTGATACTTTCCATGTATTTTCCTACTGATCTACACAACCTACATTTCAGACTCAACACAACAACATTTGAAAACTGTGCAGGGGTTCACACGCTTTTTTACTGCACTGTATATCTACCAAGAGAAAGCAGAACTGTTATGTTTCACACTAGCTTACCCTAAATCATGTTATGTGATTATGGCCACTCTCAAGGGGAAACTGTCTTTCCACCTGAAACTGAATCCTTGACTCTCACTGTTGGCCTGAATATGATGCCACTGATAGTCAGAAATATAACAATAAGAATGAAAATAATCTCATTATTGTGACTGTTGTTTTGCAGGCCCTGCTGTCCCTGTGGGGGTGGACGTTCAGGTGGAGAGTTTGGACAGTATATCAGAGGTGGACATGGTAAGTGAATTGATAATCATACAAACATGAAAGCTTATAACATTTCCATGACGTCAACTTTAACAGTTATTATTACAGGTCAGTGGAACATTTGAAGTGGTCATTGTGACACAGTGTTTAAATTCAACAACTACTGAACGCAATGGGTAGGGAATGCTGGCCGTTCCTGTAACAAATAAAGAGACACCCATCCGTGTAAAATACAAGTATTTTAGAGTCAGTAACATCAATGATTGTGTGCAGCCCACTACTTCCATTGAACCAAAGAAAATGAACCTATCCTTCACAATCTGCTAATAAGTAAATAAGACTATGAAACTGTTTTTGGGAGGGGGTGGGGGGCACTGTTTTGAAGCTGATAAAGTCTCAAATTAATGATATTGGTCATGCTTATTAATCTCTTATTCTCAGATAATCCAAATAATAGAAGCACAGTGTTAAAAATGATGTTTTGTCTTCAAAATGACCTTGCAAATGACCATGCACATGTTCCACCACAGTAATATAATTACATGGGCCCGCTGTCCTAAGCTATAAATTGGAGCCGAACTGCCATCCTGATGTTCTGTAAGCCTCTATGTGAGCATTTCAATGTTTGTATATAACTGTATAAAAATAGACAGGGCAAATGATTGCTTTCAGACGATGACTGTCCTTAATGCCAGACTGATGGAGGACAAAGGTTCAGTCATCCGTATCAACCATTTTAATATCATTATGCAATGTTACTGTGGACTACTATTTGTTGAATGTGTCCAAATGTGATGTTATACACACATTGTATGTAATGACAAAGGTACTGATTACTTCATTGGTGCCATTATTTCAAGTTGTATTATTGCTGATCTAATATATAGTGTAATGCTGTGAAGTGAATGGAAAAGAGGAGGATCTGCTGTGGTAGATACAGTGGCGTAGTCGGCATGAAATAGACCCTTTTGCCTAGTAACATATACAGATCAAGGAGCAGAGAGGAAGGAAAAGGATATGTGTGACCAATGCAACCTCTAACCCAGAGCTGTCATTACTGTATGTGTCTCATCATCACTAATGTCAACTCTGACTGCCCTCTCTGGACATAATATGACATAATATGTTCCCTGCTCATACTAGGGACATACACTGAGTGTACAAAACATTAGGAACACCTGCTCTTTCTTTGACAGACTGACCAGGTGAATCCAAGTGAAAGCTATGATCCCTTATTGATGTCACTTGTTAAATCCACTTCAATCAGTGTAGATGAAGGGGAGGAGACAGGTTAAAGATGGATTTTTATGCCTTGAGACAATTGAGACATGGATTGTGTATGTGTGCCATTCAGAGGGTGAATGGGCAAGACAAAATATATAAGTGGCTTTGACCAGGGTATGGTAGAAGGTGCCAGGCACACTGGTTTGAGTGTGTCAAGAACTGCAAAGCTGCTGGGTTTACCCTTGTGTATCAAGAATGGTCCACCACCCAAAGGACATCCAGCCAACTTGACACAACTGTGGAAGCACTGAAGTCAACATGGGCCAGCATCCTGTAGAGTCCATGTCCCGACGAATTGAGGCTGTTCTCAGGGCAAATGTTGAGCGCAAACTTGAACGTTGTGAAAATGCAGTGCAACTTCCAGCGCTCGTTTACTGTGAACACTGAGGCTGTACCCACTTTAAGTTAGTTTTAACAGTGGCCATGTAGGCTACTGTGGCTATTTGATCATAATGTAGGCCTACCGGAGTGGCCTACCATCAAAAACAATGGAGAAAATGCATCCCATAACATTTTAACATGGAAATAGCTGTTCTATCATTAAGCCTAAAGTAGCAGCCAATTTGTGTTGTTCAATGTAGACCTACATTCCATGACACTTGAAAAAAACTTACAGGGCTTGACATCAACCTGTTTATCCACTTGGTGACTGGAAATGCTGTTGTGTTGTTTGATTCAAGAAACCACTTTACAAAATAAAATGCATTATTATTGTCATACCATTAATACAGAGAATCAGAAATATTGTGCTACCCTCTGCCTATTGGCTATTTAGCTTATTCAAGCCTGTCTCAAAATACACACTGCCCCTTTAAGACAAGAAAAAGCTCTTTACCCGACTCACTTTTCAAAGATATCTAGAAATGTACATGTTTTGTGCTCTTGGCTACATGCAGCTCTCGCTTTGATCTCAAAACAAGCACATCTACTCACGATTGCTAATGCTGTAAGCACAATCCAGTTCAAAGTAAATGGCACAGATCCATATACAGTGCATTTGGAAAGTATTCAGACCCCTTGACTTTTTCCACATTTTGTTATTTTAAAGCCTTATTCAAAAATGTATTCAATTGTTTCTACACACAATCTACACACAATACCCCATAACGACAAAGCAAAAACAGGTTTGTCGTATTTACATAAGTATTCAGAGCCTTTACTTTATTGAAGCACCTTTTTGCAGCGATTACAGCCTTGAGTCTTCTTGGGTAAGACGCTACACCTGTATTTGGGGAGTTTCTCCAAATCTTCTCTTCAGATCCTCTCAAGCTCTGTCAGGTTGGATGGGGAGTGACGCTGCAAAGCTATTTTCAGGTCTCTCCAGAGATGTTGGATCGGGTTCAAGTCCGGGCTCTGCCTGGGCCACTCAAGGACATTCAGAGACTTGTCCCGAAGTCACAGCTGCGTTGTCTTGGCTGTGTGCTTAGGGTCGTTGTCCTGTTGGAAGGTGAACCTTCACCCCAGTCTGAGGTCCTGAGCGCTCAGGACCTTTCATTAAGGATCTCTCTGTACTTTGCTTCGTTCATCTAGTCTCCCAGTCCCTGCTGCTGAAAAACATCCCTGCAGCATGATGCTGCCACCACCAGCCTTCACCAAAGGGATAGTGCCAGGTTTCCTCCACATGTGACGCTTGACATTCAGGCCAAAGAGTTCAATCTTGGTGTCATCAGACTCATGGTCTGAGAGTCCTTTAGGTGCCTTTTGGCAAACTCCAAGCAGGCTGTCGTGCCTTTTACTGAGGAGTGGCTTCTGTCTGGCCACTCTACCATAAAGGCCTGATTGGTGGTGCTGCACAGATGGTTGTCCTTCTTGAAGGTTCTCCCAACTCCACAGAGGAACTCTGGAATTGGAATCAACGGAATTTACCACAGGTGGACTCCAATCATGTTGTAGAAACATCTCAAGGATGATCAGTGGAAACATGGTGCACCTGAGCTCAATTTCGGTCATATCAAAGGGTCTGAACATTTTAGAATAAGGCTTTAACATAACAAAATGTGGAAAAAGTCAAGGGGTCTGAATACTTTCCAAATGCACTGTATCGTGTCTGTGACTATCATTAAATGTGAAGACTGTTATTTTATCAAATCAATTCTCTGTGTAATTATTATTACATGATTAAACTAATAATGTAAACTTTAATTAATTAGGAAGTCTTGGCACCATGGGAAAATGTTTATAGAGTCTGTATTTCCCGAATCGACACTTCAGATATTTTCATATCTTATCAATTAGTCTTCTATTCATGAATTATTAATTGTTACCTCAGTCTCATTCCAAACATTGTAAAATTCTTGGTTATCTGCACGAACCCTGGTTTCCATAATGAATCAGCAATAAACAAATTTGCTTAATTATTTATTTACTAACTAACTAAATAATCACAGAGCATTACATAACAAACAAACAGTAGATAATGGTTACTAACAATGATAGAAAAGTCCCTAGTGGGCTAAGCTGATATGACAGCATGGTAGTCGACGGAAAGGGGTGGGGACTGAGAAAGAGCGGGAAAGACTAAATGGATTCACTACACACAGTCTATAATTATATTCATTGAAATGCTAATCCTTTGCACATGAACGGCCACTCAATCGAGAATAATTGCAATGTATATATATTTACGCCCGTATGTCGTTGTTGTCTTCTCTGTTGGAATCCTCGATCGTCCTGTAGAGTTCATCAGAGTCTCTGGTTAACTTTCCTAGAAGTCACAATGTCTTTCGTGGTTGTAGGTGGTTAGACTGGATATTTCAGAGTAACATTCAGAAATGTTCTCATAGAATAGTTGATAGTTGATTCGGCGGTTGTCGGTATTCTCGTTCTAGGTTTACGTAATTTCTAGCTGCAGACTAGTAATTCGTGTCATCTAGAATTTCTCCCTTATTCTGTAGTGATCGATAGAGTTTAACCATTTCCAGCCGTGTAGCCAACTACCCGCGGTCTGGTTTAATGGCCTATAGAGTTGTAGCCATTCCAATGTGGGTACGACGTTCTCTGACTTATCCTTTGGTAGAGCTGAAGTTTAAACCACTTCACACACCAGCATCACCCGGCATGTTTTGGTCACAGAAATTCAACCATTTGCAACCTTAGCTTACACCGTGGTTTGTGTGGTCTGGTGTGAATTGCGCCATGAGTGGGTTTTATACATTTCAGAGAAAATGGCGGTTCATGACGCTGACGTCATGTCTATGCTCACATTGGCATGGCCATTGATTTGGTTAACTTTATATGAAAAACCCATGCTCTCATTTAGAAGGTTAACATCACATTACATCTTTTCACAAATAGTTTCATATTTAATCACATATGTTTCACAATATTTAGATGTAAACCTGATAGCTGGAAAATTTACACTTTAAGAAATACAGTTATGTGTGTTTCCTGTCCTTCATGAGATCACCAAATGAAACACACTGGTCATAACTGTCCCTTAAGTGTCCACAGACCATTCCCACATTCTCAAAAGTAGAAATATTATTTAATTCTCCCATTTTGTGGATTAGGAGTTTGGCCAAGAGAGGTTCTTTGTTCTGGTAGACTCTCTCAATACTGCATGGCAGTTTCTACCAGGTATTTATGACCTGTCGTAAAGTCATAAAACTGTGGAGAGAGAGAGGGGGGGGGGGGGGGGGGGGCGACTATGATCCTCCCCCCAGGGCACGTCATGACAGTCCCCCTCTGGTGGGTTGAATCTTGTGATTATCCTGCAAGTTGCAAAACAACATAAAAATAATGACCAGGTGATGTCCTGGTTGTGGATCATCATTGCGGTCCCCCCTCTGGTGGTTGACCTTGGTAGGCTCTCTGAAAGTGGAGCAGTTCACCACAAGGATGGGCAGTGGATGTCTGGTTGGTCACTGAAAATCATTGAACATAAGAATTTGTTCTTAACTGACTTGCCTAGTTAAATTAAGGTTACACACACACCACACTGACCAAAAAGTTATTTTGTTGGCATTTACGTATGTCCCCATTACCAGTAAAATATCATCAAAACCTATTTCTTTCACAAACCTATTTCATTGTTGATTTGTTCAGTCATTTCATTCTCAATCAGGATTTCTATGGAACGCCATTTGGGTCTTTGCGTGTCAAAAAAGATACACGTCAAATAACACTATTCGATGTGTCAAATAACACGACATAATCTGTTTTCAGTAGCTATAGTTAGCTAGCTAACTATATAGCTAGGTGTCATCTAAAATAACCCTAATTTATAAGACAGTTCTTATTTGATTAATGGTGGGCGGACCCATCTATGGGAAGCTAGCCACAATAAGGATTAGCCACAATAGTGGACTTTGCGCTTAGCCTTCAAAATAAAAGTATGGCATAATTCTACTGTTTGTATTAATTTGCATCATTGTCAATGACATGCTTTTATTTTGAAGGCAAACTGCAAATTCCACTATTGTGCCTAATCCTATTTGTAGCTAGCTTCACAACACATAACCCGTTTCGGTCGAGCCTCACTAGCCAGATGAAGCTAGCTGGCTGCTTATAATGTTAGCTTTGGGCAACAGGGTTAAGTAGCTGGCTTGCTATTTATTTTCATGAACTGAAGTTCAATTTCAATAGGCGAACAACAAGTGGCAAACTAGCTAATACATATTCACATGAATTCCTAAATCATTGCTAAGAATAATGAAAATGACTGCAGTTTCTACTGGTCATTGTTTTCATGCTGGTTATATTGGTGCTAGCTAGGTACCAAGCTAAAGCTAGCTACCCCAGAAGTTGACATCGAACAAATTATGCTTTATTACCAACGCTGTATTGTAAACACATCGTTCGTGGCCGGTGTTTGCTTGTTTGCAGACTTTTTGTACAGCTTTGACAGTGCTACTGTATATTTTTTGACACACAAAGACCCAAATTACGTTCCATAGTATGTATGCCATGAAGCTAATTGCAGTGACGCTATTACTGTGTAACTCCAGTAGGGCAACATCTAAAAAATAGCGCACTTGGTAGTGTGTACCGGTGCTCGACCAGTCGGCGAAAGCCAACCTCACCCACGACAGAGAATAGTTGATTGTCAAGGGCATTGAATTCAATTATCTTGGCTTTAATGGATTTCGCCTTTGAGTTGTCTCGCTGAAATTTTCTTCATCTTTCAAATGACTGCCCGACTTGTTGACTGCTCGATCTACACAGCAGACACTGTGTGGGTTAGGTTAGGAATGCTGTGTTGCACGTGTTGCGCAACATTTTATGTGGTGTTATTACGTCATGTACCTACGTTATATAGGTATGCACGATAGCTTTGACAACGGTTTTTAACATCGGTGTTAAACTAGACAACTAAACTAGATTCCAATATGTTCACCGATATATTGTGCGTCCCTAAATTACATTTCTTCCGAAATGAGCGGCTTTGTAGCACTAAGTGATGGTTGTATGGTGTTGGAATCGGCTAAACTTTGAACATTGAGATATTAAATAAATGATAGAGACAAAGCCTTGAATAGAAAGAGTTTGTAAAAAGCCAGAAGGCTTTGGAATGTGTTTGATGGAGGAGAGGTGCGCGATGTGTTGATATACGAAAGATAGATGGATATCTGTGGAGTACGTGAAGGAGGGGTTGAGGTCAGGAGGTGAGGGGTGAGGTTAGTTCCCCTTAAGGGAGTAATCAGGGTTGGTATCTGGTTACCTTCTTTCCTGTGGAGAGCCATAAAATGTAAGGATTGGAGGGAAAGAGGAGTGTCTTAAGTGGGATGCATATAAACTGTGATGTCTCAAATCTTTTGCTGTCTGTTTACAGCTGTACAGGACCTTTGGGGAATGATAAAACTTGGTTAAAGCTTCGAGTTATTGACTCTGAAAAATAAGAACCTAACAATGGGGACTTTGTTTATCACTTCCTAAGTGTCAAAGGAACTGAAATGAAAAGGAATGAAAGCATAAACAAAAGATATACAAAATAAAGATATCACACCAAAATCATCTAATTGGACTGTATTCTATATACATCCAAGGTCCTGGCAAAATGACCCTATCATTGCATTGTCTAATGTCATATCTAGGGTGTTCCTAATGTGCGGTGTGTTGCTTAGGGCACTATCCTAAGTTGATAACTACATGATACTGTAAGTCTACAGCTGCAAGGCACCAGCTTCGGGCAGTCTACAGGGATGACCTATGGACCTCTGTGGAGAAACTGGTGAGTTCTGTAGGTGTAAAGTCAATGGCCTCAGAGTAAATTTTCAACTTTACTAATAAGGCTGTATTTTTTTCAGACCCTTAAGTGGTCCGAGCATAAATCCTCATTGAATGCTCTGTTGTACGTCTGCGTTTATGCTTACATAAGCGCACATGCCAAGGGAAAGAACCAAGTATCCTGCTGGGTTGCAACCTGTTCAGAATGAGTCTGACGTCATCAGATAATCTCCAGGTCAATGCCAGGAGGTCAGTTGGAATTGATGTCGACCTCAAGACATATGTTAAGGGGACCTGTAGTAGTTTTCCTACAAGTCACTGTGTCTTACTGTAACGGTTGTCGTCGGAAGTTGAAGGAGTGGACCAAAGCGCAGCGTGGTAAGTGTTCATGATTTTTATTATTCAATGAAACACTCGACCAAAAATAACAAAACAAAAAGCGCACAGTTCTGTCAGGTACAGAAATACAAAACAGAAAACATCTACCCACAAAATACAGGTGGGAAAAGGCTGCCTAAGTATGATTCCCAATCAGAGACAACGATAGACAGCTGCCTCTGATTGGGAACCCTACTCGGCCAAAACAACGAAATAGATAACATAGAATGCCCACCCCACATCACACCAAATAGAGAAATAAAACGGCTCTCTAAGGTCAGGGCGTGACACTTACATCATTGTAGTGGTGATAGGTATGAAGGAGTCTATTTCATAGCTATGTTATCCACGGAGGAGCGTGACCTCACAACAGAAGTACTCTCTAAGCACTGAACCAGTTGTACGCGGTGTGATCATGGTTCATGACTTCTAATAACTTTCCTCCTGAATGGAGGGTTCTATTTATTAGTGGCATGTGTGGTGACCATCAGAAGAGTGTTCTGGAGATTCCCTTAAACATGTTGCAATCTGAGTGACTACTAACTCCTCTGTCACTATTTATCAATAGCAATTTGACTTATGAGGTCTCTAATCCTCTTACTGATTGTTGCTGGACTGACTGTGGTAGCATTGGTATTGGTACTCAAGGGATCAGTTATCCAGACGATTTATTCTGAAATATTATCCTACCGGAACACATGATTAAAGTACTTTACTAGTTGTATTGTAGTTGAAACTATATATGGCAAGGCATTGCTATTTTTTCAATTTGTTTTGGAGGTGAAAGTCCACTGGACTTCTTTTACAACCAGTGTGGAACACCTCAGTAATATCTTAGATGTGTTCTAAGATGATCCCCATCTAGGGGCCTGTCTGCTCCTCACTGTTCTCATCGGGGAGTTTACAACTAGATTTGTTTTCTGCTCTGACGGCCTCATACGGTGTTGCACGTAGTCTTGACCCCCGTACAGAGTACACTCTGCTCATTGATGTGTTTCTTGCTGAGACGGCCGCAGGGCTTGCGCAAGTGTCCTAAGAGCAAGAGAAGTTCATCTCAACTCTAGTATTGCACGACTTCAAGGAGGGGGGAAGTTGCTCATTCTCAGAGACTCGAAATCATTAAAATAATGGTCAGTCAGGTTTGCTGATGGAATGTGTCGAGATATTGTAATATCTCCTTGGATCGGATTCTGCACCAAGAGGTTTCTAAACGTCTTTTTCCCAAGGGGTGCTTTCGACAGATACCCCTCGTGGATGACTGCATTGCAGCTAGCGGTAGGGGAAGACATTGTGGTCAGTGGAGAAGGCACTGTGACCTGTGACCATACATGGTTGGTTTTCCAATCCATCAGTGGGAGTAACCGATCCATCAAGTCTGCTCCGAGTAGCAGGGGTTCAGATTCGAGGCTGGTAACATACACAGGTTGAACGAGCGATACGTCCTGGAAGTGAAGTTTCAGCATGACTCTCAATGTGAGAGGCGAGGTAGTCTGAGTGACCCTCGAAGTGTAGTTTCGCATCATTCTACTTTTAACCAATGTTTAGTTGGCTTCAAAACCCTTTTGAGATCATCGAACAATGTTTTAGAGATGAGCGATATTGTCGTGCCCGAATCAATTAGCGCATGACAAGTTAAGCAGTCCTTCAGGACTGTTTCCAGGTATGACCGTTTTGAGTTGCGTTTAGTGGACATATTCCCCACAAAGTGGAGTGGTTGTTCGCAACGACGTGATGTGCCATTTCTGTTCAAGGTGAAAGCGGATCGACTTTTCGGATTTTGAGTGGGCTTGTCTTTAAACAAAGCTTTTGACCTTTTTCTTCGCAACCTTTGTATCAGAGTCTGTAGACAAAGCCTGCAGGCTTGTTTCTTGATCGAGCGGGCCCTGGATAGGGTCTCGCGTGAGAGAAATATTTTTTTTTACTTCCTTGCTAAGGGCGTTAATTCCTGCGGACCTGGTGTCCGGCAATTCCCCGTCTAGTCCTCTTGACTTATCTTTTAACATTTTCTAAAAAATTTAGCGCTTTAGTTCTTCACGTAGTGGAACTTCTAGAGAACATTGGTCTACGTTTTGATCGTCCTTTAACCCTTTTTTACCCTTGTGCTCTGACACTTCGTGTGGGTTGGGTGCAGGAACGTAGCGAAAAGGTCAATTGTAGCGGTAGTCGTTTCGATGGTGACGTACTTTACAGTTATGTAGACTGCGGAGGTTATTGGAATCGTGGTGTTGTGGTAGAAACTGTTGTTGTGCGTCATTTCTCAATGCTCAAATACCTGATAATGCACCCTCTAACTGGAGTGAGTGCTCCTGGTCAAACCTCAAAACCGAGTGGTCAGGGCTCTTAGCGTTGCAAGCTTTTGATGCCTTGAAAGCTGTTCTTGCAAGCTCTCTGAGTTGTAAGATAGGCAAGCCAACGTGGGCTGTAAGGCCCAAGTAGGTAATGAAGGTGGAATACATGTTCGACAGAAACATTTGTTTGAATGGTAACAGCTCTTCCATCCTGTTTCAGTGAGAAGGCCAAAGTAAGCTGAACAAAGCCTATGATAGTAAGCTTGTGGGTGTTCATTCCAAGCTTGTTTGACAGTGTTAGTCAGTGAGCTATCGTGTTTGCGAGTCGCAGAACCACTCAATTCTAATTTCAAAGCTGTGGCAAGTTTAGCGTAGTCATTAAGCACATGCTGCTGTTGTAGACGAATTAACTTCATCACGTGTCTTTTCGATGTTCGCTTCAACAGGTAAACCCGGTCAGAACCCGTAGCGTTCGGGGAGCCATCCAATGCATCCTCTATGCCAGCTAGGAACGTCTCAGTATCGTTTGGCTGACCTGGAACGGGGTCAAAGGTGGGGAAATTCTTGACAAGATTGTCAAGGCGTTCCGCGCAAAGTGGGCGGAAAGGATTGGCTTCATCCTGTGGGGAAATTGGGGCCGAAAGGCCAAGAGGAGAAGCCAAGCTTTGGCTTTGTTGGCGAAGAGGCACCATATTACTCAGTGCCGAATGGCCAAGAGCAGAAGACCGAGGGACACATGAGGGAGGCAAAGTCTGAAACCTTCTATCATCTTCACTCCTTTGAGTACCGGACTCCGGTTGCTTGGTTGGGTAGTCACGCTGTAGCACGTGACCTTTCTGGAATTCCACCAGATTGTACCTAAGGGTGGTATTCTGCTGCACTTGCTCCTTTCGGTCTCAAACTTATCTGTCATTGTTTGCAGATAGAGGTCTTAAGTACGGAACGAGAGATTCAGTGATGAGATTTCCTCCGCTTGCTTAAAAATCACTATTTCCATTTTCATCACCTGAGTTCTCTCATCATTCATTTGGTCAATGACTTCAATGGTCAATGACTTCTGCTGACCTGTCATCCAACTTAGTAATTGTGTTCATTAACTGATCGTCTTTGGTCTGCAGTATTTGTAGTAGAACAGTGTTACTTTGAGTAACGTTCAACAAAACTGCATGCATGTTATCAAGTTGCGTGCTCCTGTTTGTAGATAACTCGTCAGATTTATCTAGTTTGGCATGGACATGGTCACATTTAGTTTTGGCTAAATCGAGTTGTTCCTGTAGAAAACGATTTTGTTCCTGTAGAAAACTATTTTGTTGAATAGTTTGTGCTCTTTCATCGTCATACGTTTTTGCAATTACATTTAATTGTTCAGTTTTCAAACGCAGTTCCATAGCTAGCAGATTTTTTCCCTTTTCTGCTTTTGTCATTATTTTCCTGGTTCTCTCCACCTGTCCCTTTATGTCTACCGTTTCCTGCTTGTGCTTCAGCTGTGCACTGCGGTATTGGACCAATACCAATCTTGGATGGCAAGACATCAGGGTTAAACTGGAGAGAACCTTTACAAGGCCTGTGCCCGACGGTTGATTTTGGAGAGCGTTTGTCGCGATTTGTACTGTTTTTCCTCTAATGGCATAGTTAGGGTTGGTATCTCTGCGAAGGTCAGAGATCAATCCTGTTATGGGTGAGGGTTCACTAATTAACGGAGGAGTGGGAACCATTTCCTCTGATAGTGTCACGCTCGTCGTTAGAAATGGAGGACCAAAACGCAGCAGGTATGTGTATACTCATCTTCTTTATTTACCGGAAAAGAAGGAAAAACCAAACAAACACGTATACAAAAATAAACAAAATGATGAACGACAATATGACAGCCTTGAAGGCACCACAGCAATCCAAGAACAATCTCCCACAAAATACAAGACAAACACACCCAACTAATATAGGACTTCCAATCAAAGGCAACACCAAACAGCTGCCTTCAATTGGAAGTCCACCCCAATTAACTCAACATAGAAACACACTCACTAGACTACACATAGAAATACATAAACATAGACCATAACCCAAAACCCGGAAATAATAAATCAAACGCCCTCCTAACTAACACACCACCCCGAACCACATAAAACAAATACCCTCTGCCACGTCCTGACCAAACTACAATAACAATTAACCCTTATACTGGCCAGGACGTGACAGATAGCTTGAACATTATTAGAACATTTGAGAGGATCATTAGATTTTTTCCTGTTTTTCCAAAGTTTAGTTTTGGAATACGTTAGACCTTAATGAACCATCAGTACTGTATCAGTAATGTGACGTGAATGAATTTGCAAAAACGAATTGACTTGATTAATTAATGATAATGATTAATCATACCTGTATAGGCAGCTGGGAATTAAACTAGTTAATCTGAGAAGTTGGTTCATCTAGGTTAATATAGGAAAGTTTAAAATGTCTCATTTAATTGGAAGAACCTGAAAAGGTATGTTCGACAATTTAATGGTACATGACAATGATATCCAATCAATTGAGATTGTCTGGATTATCATAAGTGTAACCAGTAGAGCAAATGTTATGGTACATTCACCACTAGGTTCACTTATCCCTAAGGCCGAAGCCACGTGGGATTCCTGCTGGAGGCGAGACTTCATTCAGTACTGGGTAGTCCTGAATGAGCTTTGCAAAAGCAAATTTTACTGATAAATCAATGTTAATGATAAATCAAACCTGTATTTGTCACATAAGGCACAGCCTTCCCCAAGTCGTCCTCCTCAGGATGTTAGCAAGGCTGTGGATGTCTCTGCTATTCCTACTGAATACCATGACCTCCTGGAAGTGTTCAGTAAGCCACGTGCTATTTCCCTTCCCCCGCACCATCCTTATGATTGTGCCATTGACCTTCTCCCAGGCACTACACCACCTCGGGGTCGGTTGTATTCTCTGTCCGGACCAGAGACTAAAGCTATGGAAGAGTACATAGAGGAGTCTCTGGCCACTGGGGCCATCCTTCTGCATCTCAGGGTTTTTCTTTGTGGAGAAGAAGGACAAGAGCCTGCGCCCATGCATTGACTACCGGGGAATTAACTATATCACAAAAATTGTTACCCCCTACCTCTCCTCTCCTCGGCGTTTGAACCTCTCCAGGGGGCTACCATGTTTTCCAAGTTGGACCTTCGGAATGCCTACCACCTGGTTTGGATACGCTAGGGGGATGAGTGGAAGACAGCCTTCAACACAGCCAGTGGACATTATGAGTACCTGGTCATGCCGTTTGGCCTCACCAACGCTCCCACTGTCTTCCAGGCTTTGGTCAATGATGTGCTTCGGGACATGCTAAACTGGTTTGTGTTCGTCTACCTGGACGACATCCTGTTTTTTTCCCGATCTGCCCAAGAACATGTACTCCATGTCAGACAGGTCCTTCAGCGCCTCCTGGAGAACCAATTGTTTGTGAAAGCCGAGAAGTGTGAGTTCCACTGCTCTTCTATCACCTTTCTGGGATATGTCATTACTGAGGGCAATGTTCAGATGGATCCTGGAAAGGTGAAAGCATTGGTGGGTTTGCAAACTTCTACTGCCATTTCATTTGGGATTACAGCACCCTGGCGGCCCCCCTCTCGGCACTCACCTCCCCCAATTTACCGTTCAAATGGTCTCCAGCTATCGACAAAGCCTTTGTGGACCTGAAGCATCGGATCACAACAGCACCCATCCTCATCCATCCGGACCCCTCGTGTCAATTTGTGGTGGAAGTGGATGCTTCGGATGTTGGTGTGGGGGCCATCCTGTCCCAGCGATCTGCCCAGGACCAGAAGCTTCATCCGGTGCTTTCCTGTCACATTGTCTCAATCCTGCTGAGAGGAATTATGAAGTTGGCAACCGAGAACTCCTGGCGGTGAAGATGGCGTTGGAGGAGTGGAGGCACTGGCTGGAAGGAGCAGAACAGCCATTCCTGGTCTGGACCGACCATAAAAACTTGGAATATCTCCGTTCAGCCAAGCGCCTCAACTCAAGGCAGGCCCGGTGGGCCCTCCTGTTAACCAGATTCAACTTTACCATTTCCTACCATCCTGGTGTTAAAAATGTGAAGCCTGATGCTCTCTCCCGCCTATACAGTTCCTCTGCCACACCCTCGACTTCCGAAACCATTCTCCCTACCTCATGCCTTGCTGCCACTGTGGATTGGGGTATTGAGAATCTGGTTCACGAGGTGCAACGCTCCCAACCTGGACCTGAAGGGGGCCCGGCTAACCGGCTGTTTGTCCCTAACCCAGTCTGGCCCCGGGTCCTGGAATTGGCTCATTCCTCCAGGCTGACCTGTCGTCCAGGGTCCCATCGTACACTAGCCTTCCTTCAACAAAGCTTCTGGTGGCCCACAATGGTCCCTGACATCTCTGCTTTCATCACCGCATGCACTGTGTGTGCTCAAAACAAGACGGCAAGCTCCTTCTGGCCTCCTGCAGCCACTACCAGTTCCTCATCGTCCCTGGTCTCATATATCTCTGGACTTTGTCACTGGGCTCCCTCCGTCTGATGGCAACACTGTCATTCTAACGGTAGTCGACCGGTTCTCCAAGGCCGCCCATTTCATCCCTCTCCCCAAACTACCTTCTGCCAAGGAGACGGCCCAGCTTATGGTGCTTCATGTCTTCTGGATCCATGGACTCCCAGTAAACATGGTCTCCGATCGGGGTCCTCAGTTCTCATCTCAGTTCTGGAAGGCATTCTGCACCCTTATTGGGTCGTCAGCCAGCCTGTCATCCGGATTCCATCCCCAAACTAATGGTTAGTCGGAGCGAGCCAACCAAGACCTGGAGACCACCTTAAGGTGCCTGGTCTCAACTAACCCCACTATCTGGAGCCGTCAACTGGTCTGGGTCGAGTATGCCCGGAACACTCTTCCCAGTTCTGCCACTGGACTCTCCCCTTTTGAGTGCTCCATGGGTATCAGCCTCCACTCTTCCCAGAACAAGAGCAGGAGGTCAGCGTACCCTCAGCCCAGCTGTTTGTCCACCGCTGTCGACGTACCTGGAGAAGAGCCAGGGCGGCTATTCTCAAGATCAACTCCAGGTATCGTCGACAAGTGGACCGTCGCCGGACCCCAGCTCCCCGCTACCGCATTGGGCAGAGGGTATGGCTTTCAACTCGGGACCTGCCCCTTCGGGTAGAGTCCCGCAAGCTGTCTCCCCGGTTCATTGGTCCTTTTCCCATCTCCAGAGTCCTAAGTTCCACTGATGTCCGTCTTGTGTTACCCCGTACCCTCCGTATTCACCCTACCTTCCATGTGTCTAGGATTAAGCCTGCGTCTCACTGTCCTTTGTCTTCTGTCTCCAGGCCCATCCCTCCCCCAAGGGTTATCAATGGCCAGCCAGCATATACTGTGAGACGCCTCCTGAAGGTTTGACCATGGGACAGGGGTTTCCAGTACCTGGTTGACTAGGAGGGTTATGGCCCGGAGGAGAGGTGCTGGGTTCCTGCTAAAGACATCTTGGACCCGGCCCTCATCGCCGATTTCCACCGCCGACACCCCGGTCAGCCAGGTATGCGCCCAGGTAGGACACCAAGTAGCGTCCCTAGGGGGAGGGGTACTGTCACGCCCTGATCTGTTTCACCTGTCCTTGTGATTGTCTCCACCCCCTCCAGGTGTCGCTTATTTTCCCCATTGTATTTATCCCTTTGTTTCCTGTCTCTTTGTGCCAGTTCGTCTTGTATGTTTCCAAGTCAACCAGCGAAATTCTGGACTTTGTACCCACCTGCCAGACCATTCTGCGTGCCTTGACCACGAGCCTATCCGCCACTCTATACCTTCTGGACTCTGATCTGGTTTTGACCTTTCTGCCTGTCCATGACCATTCTCTTGCCTACCCCTTTGTATTAATAAACATTGTAAGACTCCAACCGTCTGCCTCCTGTGTCTGCATTTGGGTCTTGCCTTGTGCCTTGATAGTTGTCGTGTCTTTGGCATCATTAAAGTGAAGACTGTTATTTTATCAAATCAATTCTCTGTAATTATTATTACGTGACTAAACTAATCATGTAAATGCAATGAACTAGGAAGTCAGGGCACCAAGGAAAATCTTCAGATTACAAAGTTGGGAGCCGGAGTTGGTCTCCCGCTGGAGGTGGGAGTTCCGGCAGTATTAGACAGTACTGAATGTGCTTTGCAAAAGCACATTTTACTGATAAATCAATGTTAATGATAAATCAAACCTGTATAGACCTATTTGGGAATTAAACTTTAATTAACCTGAGAGCGTTGCTGTATCAAGGTTAATGTGGAAAAGTTTAAATTGTCTCATTTGTAGAAACCCATCCATTTGGATATTATTTAAAATGTCCATTGGAAAAAGGTAAATCTGGCAATTTTAGTTAAATTGAATGAGACATCGACATCCAGTCAGTTGAGACTGGCTGGATATCATAAGTAACCACTTGTTAAACGTGATCCACGTTAGGGTGTCGCCTAAATAATTATTTTTAAAAGAAATGTACTGGCGATTCTTCACCCCCAGGGGTTCACTGATCACAGAAAGCTGAAATCAAATGGAAGTACAAAGGGTTGGACTTCCATCGCACAAGACGGAGGAATTTCAACGTGACACAGGAAAAACAAAATGTCTGCTTTCCCTTTGTTAGCTTAGCATCTCGTGCAAGCTAATCCTACTTTGTACACTTTCAAGCATAACATAAGATCCCCTTAAACAAGGGAACGGTTTTACTAGTAATGTCTTACGTTCAAACCCTTTTCGGCGATCTTCTTTGCTAGCCCTAAGTTACCGGAACTCGATACGCCTGTGCCCTACCCACACTACTGCAAACGCACGGGACCAAGATTTATTGCTTGGTCAAGCTAATATATCCTCAAATTTCAATTGGCTGGCCCTATGTCCTCGCTCGTGAAATTAATAATGACAGAGTTTACCCGCGTCTGAAACACAAGAGACAGAAATAGGACCTTTGGCCCAACGCGTCTATTTGTCAAATTTCTATAAGTATCTGGATCACTTAGAAATGTAATCACTAACTTCACAACTCATAACCCACTCTGACGTCATCAGAAAAGCGACACCGTGTCACGCCCTGACCTTAGAGACGTTTATTTTCCTCCAGTTTGGTTAGGTCAGGGTGTGATGTGGGGTGGGCAATCTAATTTTTCTATTTCTTTGTTTTGGCTGAGTGTGGTTTCCAATCAGAGGCAGCTGTCCATCGTTGTCTCTGATTGGGAACCATACTTAGGCAGCCATTTTTCCCTCCTTGAGTTGTGGGATCTTGTTTTTGTGCAGCTGCCTTTGAGCAGCCCCAGAGCGTCACGTTTCTTTCTGTTTTACCTGTTTATTGTTTTGTTCGTTTTTTTCTTCAATAAAGTATGTGGAATTACCGGCACGCTGCGCCTTGGCTTATATATGACAGGGAGTTCGAAGATAGCGAACGTGACACACCGGGACAACTATGGGCAACACACACACCACACGGCACTATTCGTGTCTAACGCATTCTGTTTGTACAGTAATCTGATTGCACAATTAATGTATATACTTAATTCAATCATGAAGATCTCATTCTATTTTAGATTCCTCACAGGGGGCACCAAAATGGCATGTCTGTGACTATCATTAAATGTGAAGACTGTTATTTTATCAAATCAATTCTCTGTGTAATTATTATTACGTGATTAAACTAATCATGTAAACTAAAATTAATTAGGAAGTTGGGGCACTACGGGAAAATGTTTATAGAGTCTCTATTTCCCGAATCGACTCTTCAGATATTTTCATATCTTATCAATTAGTCCTCTGTTAATGAATTATTAATTGTTACCTCATTAGTCTCATTCCAAACGTCATACAATTATTGGTTATCTGCACGAACCCTAGTTTCCATAATGAATCAGCAATATACAAATTAGCTTAATTTTGCAAACCGTAGTCTGGCTTTTTTATGCCGGTTTTGGAGCAGTGGCTTCTTCCTTGCTGGTTATGTAGATATAGGACTCGTTTTACTGTGGATATAGATACTTTGGCACCTGTTTCCTCCAGCATCTTCACAAGGTATTTTGCTGTTGTTCTGGGATTGATTTGAACTTTTCGCACCAAAGTACATTCATCTCTAGGAGACAGAACGCGTCTCCTTCCTGAATGGTATGACGGCTGCGTGGTCCCATGGTGTTTATACTTGCGTACTATTGTTTGTACAGATGAACGTGGTACCTTCAGGCATTTGGAAATTGCTCCCAAGGATGAACCAGACTTGTGGAGGTCTGCAATTTTTTTCTGAGGTCTTGGCAGATTTCTTTTGATTTTCAATTGATGTGAAGCAAAGAGGCACTGAGTTTGAAGGCAGGCCTTGAAATGGGTGACTCAAATGAGTCACCCAAATGAGTCACCCTTCATTGGGCCCACAGGGAAGGTAGAGTGTGTTCCTTCAGATGCATGAAATGGTTCAAAATGGCAACAGTTCGCCTACCCGATGCGCAAGGCAGCTGAATTGGGTGCACCTACCATCAACAGCCTGAGAAAAATAAAAAAAATAGGAACACAAGACTTTATCGTTGAGTTTTTTACAGAAATTATTGATTAGGAATGCCTTGGAGATCGACCGGTTGGGGACTACTGCTCTAGAAAGTTGAGTGAAGGGGCAGTCTCTGGGCTACTGCGCGTGTGCGCAGTTTAGAGGGAACACTTGGCGCAACTCAATATTAGTAAGGTGTTCCTAATGTTCGGTATACTCAGTGTATATCTAATCATAAATATACACTATAATCCAGGGAGAGGGTGAGACCCTGGTAATCACAACATATACAATCAATGGCTTAATCTACAACTCTAAATCCAGGAATGGGTTCAGAGGATTTATACAAGGCTGCAACCAACTAACAAATTAATCTAAAAGCCATCTCTGTCTGTTTCGGTGACCTGCAGGACTTCACCATGACCCTGTATCTGAGGCACTACTGGAAAGATGAGAGGCTGTCCTTTCCCAGCACAACTAATAAGAGCATGACGTTCGACGGGCGCCTGGTCAAGAAGATCTGGGTGCCTGATGTGTTCTTCGTCCACTCCAAGAGGTCGTTCATTCATGACACCACCACTGAGAACATCATGCTCAGGGTGTTCCCAGATGGACACGTGCTCTACAGCCTCAGGTGAGGAAACTGGAAGCAGCAGCTTTGTTTTGTATCATTTCTACAATGGCAGCGCAGAACTCAGTTGATCCCCATTTTCCCAACACCCATCTCATAGAATCATACTTTACTACGAGGATGTAGCATGTTGACATTTTTGTGTTTTTGTCGTCATGGATATAAAGATGTTGTGTTTGAATCCCAAGGGTGACGGTTACTGCTGCCTGTAACATGGACTTCAGTCGTTTCCCTCTGGATTCACAGACCTGCACCTTAGAGCTGGAGAGCTGTAAGTAGTGGTACTCTGACTGTCTCACACTGTGTTCTAAAGGGATTTGGTGTGGCGGTACAGTACATTAGGCAGATTTCAATTAGAAATCCATTTCTGTTGTCTCCAGATGCTTACACGGATGAGGACCTCATGCTGTACTGGAAGAGTGGGGATGAGTCCCTGAGCACGGATGACAGGATCTCTCTGTCTCAGTTCCTCATCCAGAAGTTTCACACTACCTCCAGACTGGCTTTCTACAGCAGCACAGGTAGAACCACAAATAATCTCTGAGGGTCGGATAAGAAAATGTATTGTATAAAAATAACACATTCTGTGTACAAATGATGACTGGATGTTGCAGCATTTACTTCTCAAGAAGTCAACATTTATTTGAATAACAAAATTGAAGTATATTATCTAACTGTTTGTATGGATATTTGTATGTGACAATTTCACTGAATCCAAATACAGTACATTGTTGTACAAATACATCTGCTCTTAAGTTCTTCAGAGAAGCAAAACCCATTTTCATATTTATGGTGATATCTCATGTGTCTTTCACTTCTTCCCTCCAGGCTGGTACAACCGTCTGTACATCAACTTCACCCTGCGACGCCACATCTTCTTCTTCCTGCTTCAGACCTACTTCCCTGCGACTCTGATGGTCATGTTGTCCTGGGTGTCGTTCTGGATCGACCGTCGGGCCGTACCGGCCAGGGTCTCATTAGGTAAGATACACTCTTAGAAGAAAATATTCTACCAAGAACCTAAAAGGGTTCTTCAGCTGTCCCTGTGGTGGGGAAACCTTTTTCTAAGAGTGTAGATGGATTGGTTGGTTCATATCTGTGAGGATACTTCCTTGAGTCTCGTGTTCACACAGACGTTGTGGTTGTACTGTGCTACAGGTATCACCACGGTGCTCACCATGTCCACCATCATCACTGGAGTCAACGCCTCCATGCCCAGGGTTTCCTACATCAAAGCTGTGGACATTTACCTCTGGGTCAGTTTTGTGTTTGTGTTCCTATCGGTGCTGGAATATGCTGCCGTCAACTATCTGACAACGTTGAGGGACGGGAAAGATCGGAAGCTCAGGGAAAAGGCCAGAGAGCAGGTAAGGTTCCCATCTTACTATGCTATACTGCTGTTCTTTATGTCCTTTCAGCATTTTTCCTAGTCTTTTCTCTCTTTCTTTCTCTTTATCTCTCTCTCTCTCTCTTCTGTCCTACAGTCCCTGGGCCTGGCGAGAGAACAGGTAAGGGTCTTCATCATACTACACTGAACTACAAGTCCTTTCATCGTTTTTCCTACTCTGATCTCTCTCTATCTCTCTTTCTCTCTCTCACCCACCTGTCTCTCTCTCTCTCTCCCTCACTCCATCTCTCTCTCTCTCTCTCTCTCTGCCCTACAGTCGCTCCCCTGCACATGTGGCATGTCCCACACCGGGACCATGATGGTGGACGGGACCTACAGCGAGTCCGACACCAACAGTCTAGCCGGGTACACCAGGGCCCCCGCTCCTGAGGACCCCCCGGAGAAGCAGGAACGCATGGTGGTGCACATCTCCTTGGACAACGAGTCCACGGCAACCAAGAAGAAGACGCGCTTCCGCAGCTTCAGTTTCATGCAGAACACCCACGCCATAGACACCTACTCCCGCATGATCTTTCCTGGATCCTACATAATTTTCAACCTCATCTACTGGTCTGTGTACTGCTGAGGCTCTCCCGGACAGCCTTGTTACAGTCAGCAGAGAGACAATCTACTGATGTTGCTGTACCAGATGAAACATGACCGTTATTTAATTCAGACTGACAAACTGATTGACTCAAAGTGGTATTGACCTCCATAAGCGAGTGCTTCTGGTGAGCACAGGTGTTATAAGAAATCCACCACATTGAGGTGGTGGATTTCTTATAACACCTGTGCTCACCAGCAGCACTCACAAAAGTTTTCACAGATCTCTAGATGGATAACACCATTCTATCCTCACCATCAGCTACAACCATCTTACTACTTGACTCAACTGTACAGCTTTCCTTTTTTTGCTATATAAACTATTTACGCAGCCATGCAGGTCCAAGCACAAACTATGATGAATTTTATACTCATGGTACTGTCAAAGCAGGAAAACTGTGTCTGTATTACTGACAGTATACGTACTTCTAAAATGGACTAAGTGTTGCCCAAGCTTGCCTCTTTAAACAGAAAACAGAAAGCTTGATCCATAATGTGAGGGTTTGACCTCTAAATCGACTATGTTGATTTGGCAAGCATCAATTGCTCATGAGCAAATTGGAACACAGCCACAGACTCATGTCTTCTAGGAATGCACCAAGTGTTATTATTTTTAACAGCTGATCATGATTGAGCAAACCACACAAAAATCTAAATCTACATTTATACAAGCTGGAATATAGATGTCCACTTAGATTACAGTATTTCTGTATTTATTAAATTATTTATTCATTATGTATTTAATTATTTATTCATTTTAGGCCTATCAATTTACTTACATAATAAATGTTTAGTGCACTAATATGCCATTATACCTTAAGTTGTTAAAAACAATGCATGGGGCTAAATAGGTTTTTTCATGGCCACAGAAATTGCGAGGGTGGGTACCATTAATGAATGCTTATGTGAACTATCATTCAGCTTGTTTCAGGAACTCAATGTTATCAACCAATTAAAGAGTTGTTTCTGTTTGTGTATTATTCAGAAGGGGTTTTAAAGACTTATAAACCTTTATCTGTGATGTAATGAACTTGAACAGCCTTAAGTGAACTGGTTTCACGGCTATATCTTTTGTGTTTGTTTGTTTGATTGACTGTTTGGATTACAAGTGACTGCATATTGCTTTTTATATCCAGTATTCTATCCAAGCAGTATATTAGTACACATGGTATTGTATGTAGTATGTAGATAGCCACAAGCATGAGCTGGATTTACTAGGCATCCATATTGCCACTGTAGACATGTCAGCATGTTGGACAAATGCTCAACCAACGCAAATCACCTCATACAGATGCTTGTCCACAAGCTGCACAACTACTGTAGACTGATTATTGTTGCGTCAAAATATTTAGAATGTATGCTTTTTGGAGCAGATTTATAAATAAAGGCTTTAAGCTAAAAGCATGTTTGCAGTCAATGTGTTTGAGCATGATTCATGACCATACATATTTTGTTTGCCTGTTCTCAATCTAAAGAAAAGTCTGTAAACATTATCTTTCAATTGCTGGAGGTAGGGTTGCAAAGTTCCAGTAACTCAAAATTCCCAAGTTCTTTCAAAAATCCCAGTTGGAAGATTCCCTGAAGCAAGAGGTGATAAGTCTTCAACCAGGACTTCGGGAAAACCTGTGAATTTTGGAAAAGCTGCTGAACTTTTGCAACCCTAGCTGGATTATGTCATTGTTTCCTTATGGATGAGGCAACATTACTAATGACTATGAGATAAGATGACTGGAAATACAGCATTCACTTTAAGAATAATGTGTTTCTGAGACAATCTTGCCATGTGATGTACATCTGTCTGTCTATAATCCAGATTTTAGAGAGCATTCATAGCACATTTAATCCCCAAACAAACAAATCAAATTAGATTAGCCTCTATATGTGTCTCTACACTGAGTGTAAAAAACATTAGTGTAACGGCTCTCGTTGGTGGTAGGAAGAGTAGACCAAAGCGCAGCGTGGAAAGTGTTCATGATTCCTTTATTCACAAAAACACTTAAACAAAATGTCAAAAGGCGAAAACGAAAGCGCACATTTCTGTCAGGCACAGACACTAAACAGAAAACAAGATCCCACAAACTCAGGTGGAAAACAGGCTGCCTAAGTATGATTCCCAATCAGAGACAATGATCGACAGCTGCCTCTGATTGGGAACCACACTCGGCCCAAAACAAAGAAACAGAAAACATAGAATTTCCCACTCGTGTCACACCCTGATCTAACCAACCATAGAGAATAATAAGGATCTAAGGTCAGGGCGTGACAATTAGGAACACCTTCCTAATATTGAGTTGCACCCCCTTTTGTCTCCAATGCTTCCCAAGTTGGCTGGATGTCCTCTGGGTGGTGGCCCATTCTTGATACACACGGGAAACTGTTGAGCATGAAAAACCCAGCAGCGTTGCAGTTCTTGACACACTCAAACCGGTGTGCCTGGCACCTACTACCATACCCCATTCAAAGGCACTTAAATCTTTTGTCTTGCCCATTCACCCTCTGAATGCCACACATACACAATCCATGTGGGATCATAGCTTTCACCTGGTCTGTCTGTCATGGAAAGTTCCTAATGTTTTGTACAGTCAGTGTATATTACAACATAACATTGTAACATAATGGGGCTACAGTACAGTTGCCTATTGCCTACATATCCCTTTCAGCAGGATATGCCTGATATAGCATTGACCAATCAAGTGAGGCCCAGTGGTTGACCCACTGAACATCATAGATGTCACGTGATATGGCTAACTCATTCAGCAGAAAAATGACATCACTGTCATTGATCCACAGCACAGTTTGATCCTTTGTCCTCTGTCTGCAGAGAAACAACTGCTGTTTCTGTGAACTGACATTTAGGCAATATGCTAAACCCTGTTATGTTACAGTGATGCCTGTTACATTGTGTAATCTGTATACAAATGTTGTCTATTGTTGTCCCCTCAGATGACCGCTGTCTGTGGTCCTCAGTAAACCAGTAACAGAGGGTGAGTTGGGATTGGATGCCCAGTGCCCTCCCCCTCCATGGCAATCCAATCCTCACTACAAAAACACCCTAATACAGGGCTTAACTATTATGATTAGGCAACTCTTCGTGTGTGTGTGTGTGTGTGTTGGTTCTATCCTTGTGAAGACCTGAAATCCCCAAAAGTCACTACAAGGATAGTCCCTATGAGGACAAAGGCTACTTTAAACTGAGGAGTTAGGTTTAGGGTTACAATTATAGTTAGGGTTAGGGTAAGTGGTTAGGTTTAGGAGTTCGTTTTCGGTTACGGGGTTAAGGTTAGGGTTAGAATTAGGGTTAAAGTTAGGTTTAGGGTTGTTTACCCAAGTTACCAAAATTTATGAAATCTGCTTAAAGTATAATATATTATATCCTAAGTATATCATAATTCATATTCATACAGTATATTGTAAAAAATATTTGAACAAGCATCTACAGTAAATATTATACTATTGTATTATGCCATGCTCACTGTCATATTCAACAGAACCATCATCATCAGTTGACAGTTGGTTAGTGCAGATTAATTTATAATGACGAGAGATAGGCAACAACAAAACCTTTATATAATGTCATGCGGTTGGCTTTGCATCAAGTGCTGCAATCTTCCGCCCACCAAATCCAGATGAATTATGTGTGGGGAGAAGTGATTGGGGAGGTGGGAGAAAATCTGTCAGTTCAAACAAAATTAAACTGCCACACATGCTATGAAAGAACTGCAACAGCATTCTAAATTATTTATGTCATGGGAGACATATTGGATTACCTCTGTGATAGCTGATGTGTTGATGAGCTTTCTGAAGCGATGGCTGCTTTGGCATCACCCAGGTGGGTGATACACATTGGTAGCAGTAGATAAGGTGACTTTCCCCCATGTGCAAATCACTTTAAGCATCTGTAAAAGCAGCATATAATTCCAATCAATTGTTCATTGCATTTAAAAAAAAAATCATTATTAAATTAGATATACACAGTATCTCATAAAAGAAGACCTTGCAATCAGGTACTTTTCTATCTGGTAGGTATTTCTGTAAGACAAATGTCCACTCTATAACTTGTTTTAGACCATGACGCCCTCTATTGGTTGAAAGGTATGCAATAGAATGTTTGTTCAAATGAAATCCAAGTAAATGTGTTCCCTGTAGTCTTGTGTGTGCTAGTGCTCTGGAACAGCAGGTGGTGGTGCTAGAACACTATGTATTGCACTTGTAGTGTACACTGCTGTTATTGAGAACTACTGCATTTTACATCCTGATATCTTGAATACCGGGTTAGGGTTGAACCGGGATGTGGACATTAATCTAGGGGTTAGGGTAAGGGTTGTAGTTGAGGCTGGTTTAGTGTTGAACCGGGATGTGGACAGCTAGGGTTAGGGTTAAGGTTAGGGTTGTGGTTGAGGATTAGAGTTAGCTCCAACCTTGGCTCCAGCTCCAATCTTAACCCTAACCCTAGCTTCATGTCTACATCCCAGTTCAACTCTAACCCTAGCTTTAACCCTAGCATCCTATTTATAAAAAATACAAAAATGGGTTAGGGTTGAATCTTACATAACATGTAGCCTATGTAATCTGAGGCAGGTTAACTTCCATTTGAATGCCACATACAGTAATAGGACAGCTCATATCATGACACCATGTGCATCAGAGAACATGAAGTTAGTAGTTTACAAATCTTTTCTGCAGAGAAATATTGGCTTTGCCCTGTGGTGCTGCCCTAGACCATTAAAAATGTCTACATCCCTTTTACTATTTGTGGTGCTGACAGCCAATCCCTAAATTGTGTTGAAGCGCCCTTGTGACTCTGCCTGGCCTGAACAGATGCTGCGTTTTAGTATGTTAATCTCAGATTTCAGTTTGGCACAGAATAGTATTACGCTCCCTGTGTTTTAGCCTATTCAGACACTTCCAGGTTCTGTCCTGATCCTGTTTGCAGGTCGGGATAGGCTAATGACACAGTAGTATCAGGAGTATACTTATAGTACTATCAGGAGTACACAATGAGCATAGGTGCATACTGCTACTCCTCCATAAGGAGTATGGGAATATACCGCTAATCTTCCTTAAGGAATACAGGAGTACAAGAGGGGGAATAGGCTTTGTCATGCCCTCTTCACAACTGTCTTGGTGTGTTTGGACCATGATAGTTTGTTGGTGATGTGGACACCAAGGAACTTGAAGCTTTCAACCTGCTCCACTACAGTCGATGAGAATGGGGGCGTGCTCAGTCCTCCTTTTCCTGTAGTCCACAATCATCTTCTTTGTCTTGATCATGTTGAGGCAGAGGTTGTTGTCCTGGCACCACACGGCCAGGTCTCTGACCTCCTCGCTGTCTCATTGTTGTCGGTGATCAGGCCAACCACTGTTGTGTCATCAGCAAACTTAATGATGGTGTTGGAGTCGTGCCTGGCCATGCAGTCATGAGTGAACAGGGAGTTCAGGAGAGGACTGAGCACGCACTCCTGAGGGGCCCTGTGTTGAGGATCAGCGTGGCTGTAGTCAATGAACAGCATTCTCACATAGGTGTTCCTTTTGTCCAGGTGGGAAAGGGCAGTGTGGAGTGCAATAGAGATCTGTGGATCTGTTGGGGTGGTTAGCAAATTGGACTCAGTCAGGGACAGGTTGAAAATGTCAGTGAAGACACTTGCCAGTTGGTCAGTGCATGCTTGGAGTACACGTCCTGGTAATCCGTCTGGCCCTGCGGCCTTGTGAATGTTGACCTGTTTGAAGGTCTTACTTAGATCTGGTACAGAGAGCGTGATCACACAGTCGTCTGGAACAGCTGATGCTCTCATGCATGTTTCAGTGTTACTTGCCTCGAAGCGAGCATAGAAGTAATTTAGCTCGTCTGGCAGGCCTGTGTCACTGGGCAGCTCGCGGGTGTGCTTCCCTTTGTAGTCCGTAATAGTTTGCAAGCCCTGCCACATCCAATGAGCGCCGGAGCCAGTGTAGTACGATTAAAGCTTGGTCCTGTATTGACGCTTTGCCTGCTTGATGGTTCGTCGGCGGGCACCCTTTAGCTCAGTGCAGATGTTGCCTGTAATCCATGGCTTCTGGTTGGGGTATGTATGTACAGTCACTGTGGGGACGACGTCATCGATGCACTTATTGATGAAGCCAGTGACTGATGTGGTGTACTCCTCAATGCCATTGGAGGAATCACGGAACATATTCCAGTCTGTGTTAGCAAAACAGTCCTGTAGCTTAGTATCTGCTTCATCTGACCACATCTGACCACAGTCACTGGTACTTCCTGCTTTAGTTTTTGCTTGTAAGCAGGAATCAGGAGGATATAATTATGGTCAGATTTGCTAAATGGAGGGCGAGTGAGTGCTTTGTATGCGTCTCTGTGTGCGGAGTAAAGGTGTTCTAGAGTTTTTTTCCCTCTGGTTGCCCATTTAACATGTTGGTAGAAATTAGGTAAAATGGATTTAAGTTTCCCTGCATTATTTAAAGTCCCCAGCCACTAGGAGCGTTGCCTCTGAATGAGCGTTTTCTTGTTTGCTTATGGCCGTATACAGCTCATTGAGTGCGGTCTTTGTGCCAGCATCGGTTTGTGGTGGTAAATAGACAGCTACGAAGAATATAGATGAAAACTCTCTTGGTAAATAGTGTGTTCTACAGCTTATCATGAGATACTCTACCTCAGGCGAGCAAAACCTTGAGAATTCCTTTGATTTCGTGCACCAACTGTTGTTTACAAATACACATAGACTGTCACCCCTTGTCTCACAGTGGCTTGTGAAAGTATTCACCCCCTTGGCATTTTTCCTATTTTGTTGCCTTACAACCTGGAATTAAAATGGATTCTTGGGGTTTTGTATAATTTTATTTACACAACATGCCTAACACTGAAGATGCAAAATATTTTTTACTGTGAAACAAACAAGAAATAAGACAAAAAAAACAGAAAACTTGAGCGTGCATAACTATTCACCCCCCAAAGTCAATACTTTGTAGAGTCACCTTTTGCAGCAATTACAGCTGCAAGTCTCTTGGGGTATGTCTCTATAAGCTTGGCACATCTAGCCACTGGGATTTTTGCTCATTCTTCAAGGCAAAACTGCTCCAGCTCCTTCAAGTTGGATGGGTTCCGCTGGTGTACAACAATCTTTAAGTCATACCACAGATTCTCAATTGGAATGAGGTCTGGCCTTTGACTAGGTCATTCCAAGACATTTAAATGTTTCCCCTTAAACCACTCAAGTGTTGCATTAGCAGTATGCTTAGGGTCATTGTCCTGCTGGAGGGTGATCCTCTGTCCCAGTCTCAAGTCTCTGGAAGACTGAAACAGGTTTCCCTACCCTATGCTTTGACCTCTTTCTCCCCTCTCTCTCCAGATGAAATCTTGCGACTTGTGATGGCCGGCCGCCCAACTACCTGCCCGCTTGACCCTATCCCCTCCTCTCTTCTCCAGACCATTTCCGGAGACCTTCTCCCTTACCTCACCTCGCTCATCAACTCATCCTTGACCGCTGGCTACGTCCCTTCCGTCTTCAAGAGAGCGAGAGTTGCACCCCTTCTCAAAAAACCTACACTCGATCTCTCCGATGTCAACAACTACAGACCTGTATCCCTTCTTTCTTTCCTCTCCAAAACTCTTGAGCGTGCCGTCCTTGGCCAGCTCTCTTGCTATCTGTCTCAGAATGACCTTCTTGATCCAAATCAGTCAGGTTTCAAGACTGGTCATTCAACTGAGACTGCTCTTCTCTGTGTCACAGAGGCTCTCCGCACTGCTAAAGCTAACTCTCTCTCCTCTGCTCTCATCCTTCTAGACCTATCTGCTGCCTTTGATACTGTGAACCATCAGATCCTCCTCTCCACCCTCTCCGAGTTGGGCATCTCCGGCGCGGCCCACGCTTGGATTGCGTCCTACCTGACAGGTCGCTCCTACCAGGTGGTGTGGCGAGAATCCGTCTCCGCACCACGTGCTCTCACCACTGATGTCCCCCAGGGCTCAGTTCTAGGGCCTCTCCTATTCTCGCTATACACCAAGTCACTTGGCTCTGTCATATCCTCACATGGTCTCTCCTATCATTGCTACGCAGACGACACACAATTAATCTTCTCCTTTCCCCCTTCTGATAACCAGGTGGTGAATCGCATCTCTGCATGTCTGGAAGACATATCAGTGTGGATGACGGATCACCACCTCAAGCTGAACCTCGGCAAGACGGAGCTGCTCTTCCTCCCGGGGAAGAACTGCCCGTTCCAAGATCTCGCCATCACGGTTGACAACTCCATTGTGTCCTCCTCCCAGAGTGCTAAGAGCCTCAGCGTGACCCTGGACAACACCCTGTTGTTCTCCACTAACATCAAGGTGGTGACCCGATCCTGTAGGTTCATGCTCTACAACATTCGCAGAGTACGACCCTGCCTCACACAGGAAGCGGCGCAGGTCCTAATCCAGGCACTTGTCATCTCCCGTCTGGATTACTGCAACTCGCTGTTGGCGGGGCTCCCTGCCTGTGCTATCAAACCCCTACAACTCATCCAGAACGCAGCAGCCCGTCTGGTGTTCAACCTTCCCAAGTTCTCTCACGTCACCCCGCTCCTCCGCACACTCCACTGGCTTCCAGTTGAAGCTCGCATCTGCTACAAGACCATGGTGCTTGCCTACGGAGCTGTGAGGGGAACGGCACCTCCGTACCTTCAGGCTCTGATCAGTCCCTACACCCAAAGAAGGGCACTGCGTTCATCCACCTCTGGCCTGCTCGCCTCCCTACCTCTGCGGAAGCACAGTTCCCGCTCAGCCCAGTCAAAACTGTTTGCTGCTCTGGCACCCCAATGGTGGAACAAGCTCCCTCACGACGCCAGGACAGCAGAGTCAATCACCACCTTCCGGAGACACCTGAAACCCCACCTCTTTAAGGAATACCTGGGATAGGATTAAGTAATCCTTCTAACCCCCCCACCCTCCCCCCCAAAAAATATATAGATGTACTATTGTAAAGTGGTTGTTCCACTGGATATCATAAGGTGAATGCACCAATTTGTAAG
Organism: Salmo salar; assembly: GCF_965601325.2. Classification (NCBI taxonomy): domain Eukaryota; kingdom Metazoa; phylum Chordata; class Actinopteri; order Salmoniformes; family Salmonidae; genus Salmo; species Salmo salar. Next base: position 61,460,118 of record NC_138296.1, on the reverse strand, counting down.
TCGCTCTGGATAAGAGCGTCTGCTAAATGACGTAAATGTAAATGTAAGAATTTCCCTGTCTGTAGCGCCATCCATCATTCCTTCAATTCTGACCAGTTTCCCAGTCCCCGCCGATGAAAAACATCTCAACAGCATGGGGTGATGAGAGGTATTGGGTTTGCGCCAGACATAGTGTTTTCCTTGCTGGCCAAAAAGCTAAATTTTAGTCTAATCTGACCAGAGTACCTTCTTCCATATGTTTGGGGAATCTCTTAATTTTTGAATTTCACTTCATCAATTTGGACTATTTTGTGTATGTCCATTACATGAAATCCAGATAGAAATCCATTTAAATTACAGGTTGTAATGCAACAAGATAGGAAAAACTTCAAGAGGGGTGAATACTTTTGCGAGGCGCCTGTTCTATCCTGCCGAAAAGCGTAAAACCCACCAGCTGTATGTTATTCATGTCGTCGTTCAGCCACGACTAGGTGAAACATAAGATATTACAGTTTTTAATGGTAGGATATACATGCTCGTAGCTCGTCTATTTTATTATCCTATATTGTACTTTGGCCAATAGGACCAATGGTAAAGGCAGATTTCCCACTCGCCGTCATATCCTTACAAGGCACCCAGACCTACGTCCCCGATTTCTCCCTCTCTTTCTCCTGCGAATTACGGGAATGAGGGCCTTGTCGGGTGTCTGGAGTAAATCCTTTGCATCCAACTCGTTAAAGAAAAAGTATTATTCCTGTACGGGGTGAGTAATCGCTGTCCTGATATCTAGAAGCTCTTTTCGGTCATAAGAGATGGTGGCAGAATCATTATGTACAAAATAAGTTACAAATAACACCAAAAAACACACATAATAGCACAATTGGGTAGGGGACTGTAAAACGGCAGCCATCTCCTTCGGCGCCATTATTGCTCCTCCAGCTCCAATTGACTCCCAAACAATTTATGAGTTGAAATTCGAATTTAATTGGCCACACCTCACAGGATGTAGAATTTGAATTTGAGTTTGAGAGACAGGAAGTAGAATTGAATTCAGTGGAATTCAAAGAAATTCAACTCCGTCATAGAACATGAGAGTTTCATTGAATCTGACACTTCCAGATAGCCGACCTCTGCCTGACCTGAGCCTGCCTACCTTTCCCCCACTTCTCTGGACTATTTACCCCTGCCTGCCTTGACCTGTCTATTTGCCTGCCCCTTTGGGATTATTAAACTATTGGTTATCCGACGTGGTCTGCATCTGGGTCTTACCTTCATAGCTGATACAAATTTGTTTCCATGTTAGTGTGCATTTCTCCCTTGCCAAGACAATCTATCCACCTGACAGCTATGGCATATCAAGAGGCTGATTAAACAGAATGATCATTATACAAGTGCGCCTTGTGCTGGGGACAATAATTGTGCTGGGGACAATAAAAGGCCACTGTAAAATGTGCAGTTTTGTCACACAACACAATGCCACAGATGTCTCAAGTTTTGAGGGAACGTGCAATTGGCATGCTGACTGCAGGAATGTCCACCACAGCTGTTGCCAGATAATTGAATGTTAATTACTCTACCACAAGCCGCCTCTAACGTTGTTTTAGTGAATTTGGCAGTACGTCCAGTAGTGGCGGTGGGGTTATGGTATGGGCAGGCATAAACTACAGACAATGAACACAATTGCATTTTATCAATGCCAATTTGAATGCAGAGATACCGTGACGAGATCCTGAGCCCCATTGAGCATGTTTGTGATGCTCTGGGATCAAAGTGTACGACCGCGTGTTCCAGTTCCCGTCAATATCTAGAAACATTCAACAGCAAATTAACAACATTCCACGGGCCACAATCAACAGCCTGATCAACTTTATGCGAAGTAGATGTGTTGCGCTGCATGAGGCAAATGGTGGTAACACCAGATACTGACTGGTTTTCTGATCCACACCCCTACAGTACCTTTTTAATGTATCTGTGACAACAGATGCATATCTGTGACAACAGATGCATATCTGTATTCCCAGTAATGTGAAATCCATAGACTAGGGCCTATGAATTTATTTCAATTGACTGATTTCCTTGTACGAACTGTTTTATTTTTGTTCTGTATAGAATAGAAGAGGCATTTGAATTTAATTGAATTCAATTATATTTCCTTTCATTCGAGTTGCAATTCTGTGTCCTGCTTGAATTGAAATCTCTGAGCCATTCTCAATAAAATTCTGAATCGAGCACAACAACCCTGCTATCAATTTGGTATTATGAAAACAATGAGTGGACATTATTGTGAAAACAAAGAATAGCCATTGTTTAAAACGATTGTCATAGGATTTACTTTATGAAATGTTTTACTGTATTTAAAGATGTTTGGTAGAGGGCATGTTAGCCTAGAGTCAGGTGTTCTGAGGTATTTCAGCCCACATGATCATTTGAAATAATTCCGCCCTATATATCATATAATGTCCTCAATTACGTAAATATGTTAGGCTAGGGACAGAACTGCCTTGTAGCCCACTCTCGCCTTTTAACCTGAGCTAACAGATCTGCTCTTGAGAGCCAGAAAACTGGATGTGCTCCGCTATGCTCACACATATACGATGGGGAGAACATCTGAGCCATCTGACGTGGAAGGATTTATAGGTTTAGGCGAAATTGCTTTCCCAACAGTGAGATTAAATACCTCGGATGTTTCAGTGTATTTGTGTCTATAGTATTTTGGCGCGAACGGTACCAGGGATCATGCCTAAGGGACATAAAAAGTTCTCACTGTAGCCTTTATTTTCTGAAACTAGACTTTTGGACAACTGGGTCCAGAACGCTGTCAGTGTGGACACTATGCCCACGGATGTCCTACTGCTGCTGCTACTTGCCTCGATGGTTGGCGCATCTGTGAGGTCGGTTGGTCCAAGGGGGCATGTGCTTCAGAACTACAGAAAAATCAGGTAGGCTACATGATTGATGTGTTTGAAATTGTCATAGACTAATATCAATCACCACAGGCAGCACTTGATGTGTATTGCAAGATGCTCATGGACATGCATAGGCATAGGATATGCTAATGGTTACTGAGAATGATGCTCTAGTGTGAAAGTGTACTTGGCTGCTTCTACCTCTGCTGTGACTATTATTGGCGGGTACATTTTTGGCAGGTAAGCAGGACAAAAAGCGCGGGAGGACTGTAATCTATTTGTGCTACCACCAGCTATGCATAAAATGACAATCACTTTCCCTCCCTGCTGTAAGTAGCATCATACCATTTAGATGAGATTTAATAGCCTTCAAAACAGAAATTCATCTGAAATTGGTTCATATGCTTCTCTGTAGGGGACCTTTATATATATATATTATATACACAAAGGTACGTGGACACCCCTTCAAATGAATGGATTATATAGGGTATATACACTAACGGTCAAATGTTTTAGAACACCTACTCATTCAAGGGTTATTCTTTATTTTTACTATTTTCTACATTGTAGTATAATAGTGAAGACATCAAAACTATTAAATAACACATATGGAATCATGTAGTAACCAAAAAAGTGTTAAACAAATCAAAATATATTTTATATTTGAGATTCTTCAAATAGCCACCCTTTGCCTTGATGGCAGCTTTGCACACTCTTGGCATTCTCTCAACCAGCTTCACCTGGAATGCTTTTCCAACAGTCTTAAAGGAGTTCCCACATATGCTGAGCACTTGTAGGCTGCTTTTCCTTCACTCTGCGGTCTGACTTCACTGAGCACTCCATCACTCTCCTTCTAGGTAAAATAGCCCTTACACAGCTTGGAGGTGTGTTGGGTCATTGTCCTGTTGAAAAACAAATGATAGTCCCACTAAGCCCAAACCAGATGGGATGGCGTATTGCTGCAGAATGCTGTGGTAGCCATACTGGGTAAGTGTGCCTTGAATTCTAAATAAATCAAAGACAGTGTCACCAGCAAAGCACCCCCACAACATAACACCTCCTCCTCCATATTTTACGATGGGAAATACACATGCTGAGATCATCCGTTCACCCTCACCGCGCCTCACAAACACACTGCGGTTGGAACCAAAAATCTCAAATTTGGACTCCAGACCAAAGGACAGATTTCCACCGGTCTAATGTCCATTGCTTGTGTTTCTTGACCCAAGCAAGTCTCTTCTTCTTATTGGAGACCTTTAGTAGTGGTTTCTTTGCAGCAATTCGATCATGAAGGCCTGTTTTACACAGTCTCCTCTGAACAGTTGATGTTGAGATGTGTCTGTTCCTTGAACTCTGTGAAGCATTTATTTGGGCTGCAATTTCTGAGGCTGGTAACTCTAATGAACTTATCCTCCGCAGCAGAGGTAACTCTGGGTCTTGCATTTCTGTGGCAGTCCTCATGAGAGCCAGTTTCATCATGGCGCTTGATGGTTTTTGCGACTGCGCTTGAAGAAACGTTCAAAGTTCTTGAAATTTTCCGTATTGACTGACCTTCATGTTTTAAAGTAATGATGGTCTGTCGTTTCTCTTTGCTTATTTGAGCTGTTCTTGCCATAATATGGACTTCATCTTTTACCAAATAGGGCTATCTTCTGTATATCCCTCCTACCTTGTCACAACACAACTGATTGGCTCAAACGCATTAAGACGGAAAGAAATTCCACAAATGAACTTTTAAGAAGGCTCACCTGTTAATTGAAATGTATTCCAGGTGACTACCTCATGATGCTGGTTGAGAGAATGCCAAGAGTGTGCAAAGCTGTCATCAAGGCAAAGGGGGGCTATTTGAAGAATCTCAAATATAAAATATATTTTGATTTGTTTAACACTTTTTTGGTTACAACATGATTCCATATGTGTTATTTCGTAGTTTTGATGTCTTCACTATTATTCTATAATGTAGAAAATAGTAAAAATAAAGAAAAACCCTTGAATGAGTTGATGTTCTAAAACTTTTGACCGGTATATATATAATGAGGAGGGAATTACTGGAATTAGATGCTGGCATGATGTATTTAGACTGTAGCTGTTCACGTCCATTGCTATTTGTGATGAAGCTAGGCCTATATCCACATTCTAAAGTATAGGCTATTATTGTATAGGATATTCCTTTGTTGTCCTGACTGGGTAAAGTCATATTTTAAAAGTTTGTGCTGGGAATATTTATGAAAATGTCAGTATTTCACAATTCTGTATGTATTGAGATGTGTCAGCCTGTGTTATTATTGCAGCTGGGATTGGATCCTGATGCCTACTGCATTATAGAGGGTTTTGTTTGGTTGATGCAAGGTGCGTGGTTAGAAAAATCACTTAATCAGATTACGTAACCTACATTTATTGTTATTGTTGTGGCTTTGCTACCTGAAGGTTAACCGATTGGAAAGCAGAAGAGCAACATCTCATTGTAATTAAAAGTGATTTTTAATACATCAATGATGTCACCATATAGATTTGTTGATTTATAGACTAGTAATTTGCTCCATTTGGGCTACATCTAGTACAGTTTTTCCCAATTCCAGTCCTCGAGTACCCCCAACAGCACACATTTGTGTTGTAGCCCCAGACAAACTCACCTGATTCAACTCACTTGAGGGCTTGATGATTAGTTGACAAGTTGAATCAGGTGGACTTGTCTGGGGATACAACAAAATGTGTGCTGTTGGGGGTACAATTAATGGACATTTTTGTAGTGGTTGATACACAACAAGTTTTAATATTTTTTTTATTTCACCTTTATTTAACCAGGTAGGCTAGTTGAGAACAAGTTCTCATTTACAACTGCGACCTGGCTAAGATAAAGCAAAGCAGTGCGACACAAACAACAACACAGAGTTACACATGGAATAAACAAACATACAGTCAATAATACAATAGAAAAAGTCTATACACAGTGTGTGCAAATGAGGTAGGATAAGGGAGGTAAAGTTTAACATTTCCCATTCAAGCCTTTATTTTCTGAAACTGGACTTTTGGACTGGTTGCAGTTATCCCGCAACAGGGTGATCAAATTAAGATCCGACATCTGTAGTTCAATGTGGCTGTGCACGGGTATGCCATGCAGTCGCCTATGTGGTGCTTTGAATACAGCTGGCCCCTGTCCAGTCACATAAGAAGGACTGTTGTTAACTTTTCCCTGCAGTGCTTCTTCACTGCAACCCTCATACCACATCATGTCATGTCTCAGTGCCCCAGGACTAAAGAGACAGCAGGTTTTCTAGTTACATCAGTGACCTTCTGTAGGAATAGATGTTGGTCGCAGCACGTTTAGCTATCAGCATGGCTTTTGCCAAGTGCTTGTCCTGACCAATCACATCACTTCCTTTCCCAGTCCACCTGGCACCTCACACGCAGGACAAACTCCTCATCGTATTGACCCAATGTATTCAAACTTGTGTGAACAGGCACTGTCTGTGTGCCTTGCGCTGTATTGCACAAATTACACTGCACAAATGAGGGCCCACAGTCCATTTGGTTATAAAAATTACACTGTACTATGTTTAAATAGCGATGATCTCCTGTAGGCCTTGCGTTGATCCTTAGATATTGCATCAATTCACATTTGATGTGCCAGATGTCTGCTTAGCCACAAATGGATGTTCTGGCCTCACCCTTATCGTGGTGGACCAATCCCTTAGCACAATGGACTGGCAGGGGAACTCATTGAAGATCATTGCATTACTGACTCAGTCAGTGCCTGCCTAAAACAATCAAATCAACGATACTGTCATGTTATTTAAAATCCCAGAGGCATCTGCTGAGAGAGTTAAGATTACGTTGCTTCCTGAGGCTTATTGAGAAAGAATTTAGCAGATGTGTGTACACCTTCCACCTTTACTTTCCATTACAATACCTAGAAAGGATCATAGTACAATATTAATCCTCTCTGACCTTGTGAGAAGAATATAAGGCATTGATTTGATTGGAACTGTTTATGTGGGTGATGATTCCAGTGGTTTTCTTATTTAAGCAACATGATGTTTGAAGCATTATTTGAGATATGCAGGTCAAAATAGGAATTGGCCTCGCACATCAGTGTCGGCTTGTTTTAAGATTTTTAGGTCAACCACCTTTGAGGAGCTTCACTCATGCCTCTCTCTTATTGCCACCAGAGTTCTTTCTACCGAGGCTTTTCATTTTAAGACCAAGCTTAAGCTGCTTGGATGTTTATAGCTTTGAGTATATAGGCATTACGAGCCCGATTCAGACTTAGGAAATGTACGCCTTTCCTATGCAAGCCTTTCCTATGCACTTCTCAATAGTTGGTATTCATACTTACCTTGCGCAGGTATGTAACAGGATTGGCAGGCGTGGTGCCCTTGCGCACGCTGAATACACGCTGAATAAATGTAATTAAACTGCTGAAACCCTCCCACATGCTAGCCAACAGATTTTCTCATGGAGTTTTCAGTACATTCAGTACGTTTTTTAGTACATTTATCTAAAGCCATCCCTTTACATTTGGTGTACCTTTAATCTTAATTTTCTCAACAGACTGACTAGAATATATGGAGAGAACGGTTCAGAATATTCGGGATCAATGAAAGAAAGCCATGTAAACACATGCATATTCATCTCCTTTTCAGCACCAGTTGGTAGATTTAAAAATACTCTGATCTTGTATATTATTTTGGGTTAGGAACATATTTATGAATAATACAAAAACAGGTTTGGAGAACCTTTACGCACTAAATATATTGGTGAATCAAAAATACAGTGGTTTGATTCATCCTGAAAGTTGCATTATTCAATTGTTCAATCCGTGAAATATTGGAAGGTGAGGAAAGTGTACAATAGGGGTTGAAACAGTAGTCCTATAAATCTACCCTAATAATCTTTACTATAATCATGGAACTGTGATGACAACGGTCAAGTAGTCGGGAACCATGCGCCAGTCTCCAGGTTTAAACTTCCACGTGTGGTCTGTGTTCCATAATGATTCAAATAGGCTACACGTCCCAAATTATTGCCCAATGTTATTATACTATTGCTATCGAAAGTGACAGTGGAAAGAAAGGTAAACTAATGATGTAATGGAATGATGGAAAATGTAAAGAAACTAACACTAAAGTGACAGTTATAAATGTATGTGGGTACAAAAAAATGCGCTATCTAGAACCTAAAAGGGTTCTTCAGCTGTCCCAATAGGAGAACCCTTTGAAGAACCCTTTTTGGTTCCAGGTATAATTGTTTTGGTTCCAGAGGGTTCTACATGGAACCCAAAAGAGTTTTACCTGGAACAAAAAAGTGTTCTACATGGAACCAAAAAGGGTTTTCCTATGGGGACAACCGAAGAAACCTTTTGGAACCCTTTTTTCTAAGAGTGTATAAGTGACGGTGGCTACCGAGAGTGGCTAAAAAAAAAACATTTAAACAGTGAAAAGTCCGGGCATATAATTTATACATTCTAGAAATCATAAATCAACTCAGTAGGTTTGGTGTTATACTGTCAGTTGCACATGGCTATACAGAAGCCTATAGCTTGGATCTCCAAATTTCATCCAGCATTTTATAAACTTCACTGTGGAAAAGTTGATATGCTGTTATGCTTCAGTTGGCTGCCATACAACCTGAAGCTGGGGAGACGTAACATAGTAAAAGAAAATTCAGGACACTAAAATTAGTATGATATGTTATATTTGGTCGGTATGTATTCATTTGTGGATGTCCATCATTCATTTTGTAGGATATGTTACGAATTAAAATGTGGATGATATGTTACTAAGTGCGATATGTTATGAATTTGCTTTTACCTTTACTTAACTAGGCAAGTCAGTCAAGATCAAATTCATATTTTCAATGACGGCATAGGAACAGTGGGTTAACTGCCTTGTTCAGATTTTTAACTTGTCAGCTCGGGGATTTGATCTAGCAACCTTTTGGTTGCTAGTCCAATGCTCTAACCACTAGGCTACCTGCCGCTGAGGTTAGGATAAAAGGTTAAGGTTAGGGTTAGCTAACATGCTAAGTAGTTGCAAAGTAGCTCAAATGCTAAAGTTGTCCTTGATGAGATTCGAACACGTATGCTAGACGTTCGCGTTATACGTCCACCCACCCTCCTTTCATTTTTGCCTTAAGTAACCTTCTTTCTGTCTTATGTAGCCATACCAAACGTAACATATCATACTAGCCTGTGCCATGTGACTGGTTTTACAGTTGTATCCAGCTATCATAAGGTACAACTAGAATGTAGCCTATGGAGAAGGCATTCAGAATGGAGATCAATAAAATACAGTCATCAAAACATATGCATATCTCAGTTTCAGGAACCCATGCATAGATTTAAAAACACTCTGATGTTTCACAATATGTAGGTTTAGGGAAGTTGTCATGATCCCTTGGCAATCATGGAAAAATGGGTTGAGAGTCTTTACGCACAAAAGAAAAGGAAAAAAGGTGGTTTGATTCATTTACAAAATTGCTACATTCAGTTCTTCAAACCATGGTAATGTTGGAAGATTAGTGTACATAGAATTATGATAGGGAGAGTAGTGTACAATACCCTGGTCTATTGCCCGCACTCACCATGGAACTGTGCGATGACACAGTCAAGTTTTGCATCATGCGTCAGGTTCAAACTGCTTGGTGTGCGCTTATTTAATTAGCCTACATTTTTTTACATTAAATATGGTGAACTGTTAGTGATCCTCAGCAACAACCACCGTGACAGCATTTACAGAAGAAGAAGAATGAAACGAAATGTAGACTATACCAACTGAAGGGATCCAACAGTAAATTGGCAGTTAAATATGTGTGGATATTAAGCCTACTGTGTTCAAAGGTTTCTGCAAAGAAACCACAACTAAAGGACACCAATAAGACGAAGAGACTTGCTTGGCCCAAGAAACACTAGCAATGGACATTAGACCAGTGGAAATCTCAAATTTTGATTTGTTTAATACTTTTTTGGTTACTACATGATTCCATATGTGCTATTTCATAGTTTTGATGTCTTCACTATTATTCTACAATGTAGAAAATATTAAAAATGAAGAAAAACCCTTGAATGAGTAGGTGTGTCCAAACTTTTGACTGGTACTCTATATGTTATGAGGGAATCATATCATAATTCCCAGATTAAGATTATATCTAGAGAAAAAGATTACATCAGTGAAAAAGATATGGCAGAATACCCTTTGCCCTTTTAATCCCTTAGGTCAATGCTAAAGTAGTGACTCCTCTAATAGCCTGGAGAATATTCTCCTAAAGAGCTTCTAACCTGCACACTCAAATTGAATGGTGCTCAGTAGTCCTAGCAGCTGCCTGGACAAAACAAACATGGAAATGGCACCCTATTCCCAATATAGTGCACTACTTTTGACCAGGGCCCTATCCTACTGTACTTCCTACTTTCAAGCAATGCTTTAAGCAATGCCCTGGTCAGCAACACTACCATTAAGTGGATGAATGCTGGTGCAAATCGATGTTAGTGTTATTTTTGAAGATGTCTGAACGCACATGGGACTTGGGAACAACTCTTCTGATGGGCTGTTTGAATGGACTGTGATGTTGATACAGTGTCCTTTAGATCCCATTTTTCTTGTTTTTCTTATAGATTCAAAAGAGAAGTACCACTGACATTAAAAGGACATCGAAAGGTTGGCAGGTAAGAATTCTTAATCTAAATACAGTCTCACTGACATAGAGTTGAGTCCAGAGGATCTGATTAAGGGGAGCAAAGCAACTTTCACCACTGGATTATTTACTTGGTTATTTTTATTGAACAAAAATATAAACGCAACATGCAACAATTTCGAAGATTTTACTGTGTTAAAGATCATATGAGGAAATCAGTCAATGGAAATAAATTAATTAGGCCCTGATCTATGGATTTCACATGACTGGGAATACAGATATTCATCTGTTGTTCACAGGTACCTTAAAATAAATGGGCCTCGCAATGGGCCTCAGGTACTCGTCACGGTATTTCTGTGCATTCAAATTGCCATCAATAAAATGCAATTGTGTTCGTTGTCCGTAGTTTATGCCTGCCCATACCATAAACCCACCGCCACCATGGGGCACTCTGTTCACAAAGTTGACATCAGCAAACCGCTCGACTACATGACGCCATACACTTGATATGTGGTTGTCAAGCCGGGTAGATGTACTGCCAAATTCTCTCAAATAAAATTGGATGCAGCTTATGGTAGAGAATTGAACATTAAATTCTCTGGCAACAGCTCTGGTGGACATTCCTGCAGTCAGCATGCCAATTGCATGCTCCCTCAAAACCTGAGACATCTGTGGCATTGTGATGTGTGACAAAACTGCAGATTTTAGAGTGGCCTTTTATTGTCCCGAGCACAAGGTGCACCTGTGTAATGATCAGGCTGTTTAATCCGCTTCTTGATTATCTTGGAAAAGGAGAACAGGGATGTAAACAAATTTGTGCACAAAACTTGAGAGAAATATGCTTTTTGTGCATATGGAAAATATGGAAAAAATCTGGGATCTTTTATTTCAGCTAATGAAACATGGGACCAGTACTTTACATGTTGCGTTTATATTTTTGTTCAGTATACTTATTTAAGAGTATAGCTTTTGTTAAAGTAGAACTGACAGCGTTTTAGCAAAATTACATTTTATTAAAATCGGTTCATATACACCCCCAGGAAGAATATGACACTTTTCTAAGCGAGCACTTAGATATGGTCATTTTCATAAATTCATAAAATGTTTGGGTATGACGTATAGTAGGGCATTTGTGAAAATTTTAAAGCAATATCATGTGGGAACGAAGGCCGTGTGTTTGCAGTAAATAAAACCTAATAATAACATACAGTATGTCTTGTCCAGGACCGGAGCCTACGCAGACCGGTGCGCCATAACCAATCAGAGCTAGCCTGCCATCATTCACTTTGAACTGGACTGTGTGTTTACAGGCAGTAGCAACAGAGCGATTTTAGAACATTAGAAAGCAATCACTAGGCTACCTGGGGTGGCAGGTCTTGCTAGCTAGCCAAATGACACCTGCATCTCTAGCTGTGGCCACCGAAAAGCGATATGAAGGGGAAAAGTTGGTCACTCGTCCACTCCTCCAATGACATGACATCCTCCCTGGATAACAGTCGATGAAGTTTGTAAACTTCAACGACTGTTATCCAGTTAGCTAACTCTAGGCTCCAGTGTTTAGCTTACTAAATAAATAGCTACATAAATAGATACGCTAGCCTATTGGCCACGTTGTGACTGACTTGTGATCATTTCCTTTACTAGTTTGATTGTATTGGCATTCCCAGCCCAGTTACATTCGTCCGTTTTTGTCCAGAATATTGAGTCATTGAAACTGAAACAGTGCATCCCGAATGGAGGCAGCAAACAGTGTACCTGGCCAGCTGTGATCTACAACCTGATAGCAATATTTTTTGGACTACCAAGAAATGTATTGGTGAATTATATTAATCATGCATTGAACTGAATCCATCTATTCTGCCAACAATGCCTTACTGTACGTCATGGAATTTTGAGTCAAATGTAACCTGTTTTTAAAACCTCTTCTAAAGTTGTTTTTGTTGCATAAACTAGGAATTTTATATATTTGACTGACATTGATTGTTTGTTTCATTTCTGCAAAGTTGTTAAAACGCTGTCAGTTCCACTTTAAATTATACTCGGAGTATAAAATAGTCGGCTTTAAAGCCTTTTACCAAGCCCTGTGCAATCTAGCCTCACATGCTGACCACACCGCTTACGTCGCGTGCGTGAGCGTTGCAAAATAAATGTACACATACAAGTTATTCAATCATTGCACCCAGACTGCTTGCGCGCGTCAACGAGCGTCTGCGTAGCCAGGCACTAAAATATAACTTGCTTGACACGATGCAAGTACCCGCCTCTCCCATCACCTCATTGGTTTTTAGGAGCATATACCCACGTGGGTGATTGAAAGAGGAACTAAGGTCCACACTCCAGTCCAGTTGGTGGTGGTAATGCACCTTAAAGTTGGTTGCCAACAGCCATATAAAGTCCAAAGAAGAAGAAGCCTGAAGGAGGAGAGATTACTAGAAACAAACTCGGTTTACCCTTTTATCTGTGGATGAATTGTCGGAGTAGAGGACACGCGATCAGAACACGTGATCAGGAAACTGTTGCTAGCTAATTTGTCCTGGGATATAAACATTGGGTTGTTTACCTGAAATGCACAAGGAGATGGCACGTGGGTATATGCTCCTAAAAACCAATGAGGAGATGGGAGAGGCGGGACTTGAAGCGTATCAAGCGTCACAAATAGAACCAAGTTCCATTTTAGCGCCTGGCTACGCAGACGCTCGTTGACGCGTGCGAGCAGTGTGGGTGCAATGATTGAATAACATGTATGTATACATTATTTTGCGACGCGAACGGTGTGGTCAGCACGTTATCCTTAGCATGGTGCAGGGTCAAGGTAAGTTCAGTATGCCCTGTGATGCATACTTCCAACTTGATATGAAAAGACTGCCATAATTAATTAATCTTCATGAATATAAGCATAATTCTATGGACATTCTGATAAGCTTATATCTTGTAAGCCCCTTTGCCTTCTGATTGTTATTATTATTATTGTTATAGGACAAATACATGTTGTATGTAGGGTACCATTCGATAGGATGGTTGGCTTTCATATAGCCTGAGTGCCAGTCTGTTTGTGCTATCATGACAACTTGTCACTCATTGTCATACCAAACATGTTTGGTTTGACAGTGACAGCAGTGGAGTTGGCAAGAGCACAAATAGATCTAGGACAGAATAGTCTTGACAGTATGCTAGAGGTTCAGAGACAATGAAAATAAGTGTAATTTGAAACAGTTTGTTTCATTAGCCATGTTTTTGTCCCCTCCTCGCAGCCCTATACTGAGAAGAATTCCAGACATCACCAAAAACACCATGAGTAATTCAGAACAGCTCTTAAGCATAAATGATCACGACTTCACAATGAGGCCGGGCTTTGGAGGTGAGTTTTTTTAACAGTGCTTTATTGCAAGCCGTACAAATCTATCATTATCATCATCATCCTACTGTACAGTTCACCGATATTTTCTGACATACTTTCAGTTCTTACTTAATCATGATTTATCATTAAGTCGTTGTTAAATCATGCATTGACGTCAATGACAGATTTTCTGAAAAGTTACAGCTGTTTTACTCAAGTGAAGATATAGGCCTTTATCAGTTCTCATAAGCGGATATTGGAAGCGGCTGTACACGATGTCTCGTGCTGCAGTGTGCCTTGAATTGATGAGATAACCAACTGGGATTATGTCTGCTGTGATTAATTGCAAAGTAGTAGCACTAGTCTGGAGCTCAGGGTTTCAATAACCCTTCTCTGACTTCTCTAATCTGAAGCCTTCTTGGGACCCAAATCCAGCTACTGCTTACTGATGGATTCATCCCAAAACACCAATAAAAGGGGATAAATTGGGTTGTAATTGAATTCCAAAAATGATTAAGATTCCATAATAATCTATAAAGACAGTGAATTGTAACAGACGTAAACATAAAAAATGCAGGGTAATAATTCTGCTGTGGTGTTTAAAGCCAATGAATAGTTGTTGTGTGATTGCTCCATATATGACATATTTTACAGCATACTGACTCAACCATATATTAACGATATAGATGCAATATATCCGATATCATCTTGTGTGAATCTGCACTTGAGCATGCAACAACAGTGCCGCATAATTTTGTACTAAGAGGCAATGTAGGCTCTTATAACTGAGTCGTATCTTTGACTGTTTTACATTGTGGTTATACGTACATACAGTACCAGTCAAAAGTTTGGACACACCTACTCATTCCAGGGTTTTTCTTTATTTTACTATTTTCTACATTGTAGAATAATAGTGAAGACATCAAAACTATGAAATAACACATGGAATCATGTAACCAAAAAAGTGTTAAACAAATCAAAATATATTTTAGATTCTTCAAAGTAGCTCCCCTTTGCCTTGATGACAGCTTTGCGCACTCTTGGCATTCTCTCAACCAGCTTCACCTGGAATGCTTTTCCAACAGTCTTGAAGGCGTTCCCACACATGCTGAGCACTTGTTGGCTGCTTTTCTTGCACTCTGCAGTACAGATTATCCCAAACCATCTCAATTGGGTTGAGGTCGGGTGATTGTGGAGGCCAGGTCATCTGATGTAGCACTCCATCACTCTTCTTCTTGGTAAAATAGCCCTTACCAAGCCTGAAGGTGTGTTGGTGTAACCGATGTGAAATGGCTAGTTAGTTAGCGGTGGTGCGCGCTAATAGCATTTCAATCAGTGACGTCACTTGCTCTGAGACTTGAAGTAGGGTTTCCCCTTGCGTTGCAAGGGCCGTGGCGTTTGTGGCGCGATGGGTAACGATGCTTCGTGGGATGTCAGTTGTTGATGTGTGCAAGGGTCCCTGGTTCGAGCCCGGGTTGGGGCGAAGAGAGGGACGGAACCTACACTGTTACATTGGGTCATTGTCCTGTTGAAAAACAAATGATAGTCCCACTAAGTGCAAACCAGATGGGATAGAGTATTACTACAGAATGCTGTGGTAGCCATGCTGGTTAAGTGTGCCTTGAATTCTAAATAAATCATTGACAGTGTCACTGGCATAGCACCACCTCCTCCATGCTTCATGGTGGGAACCACACATGCGGATATCATCCGTTCACCTACTCTGCATCTCACAAAGACACGGCGGTTTTACGCACGCCTCTCGGAAGAGGGAACGCAGCACCCTGCTACAACTCAACGTGGTGTGAAAGAGGTATGGGACTGTAGGTGTGAGTAAGGATGACAAAAGGCAGAGAATTACCGTTAACAAGGAATTTATTCCGTCGCACGGTAAGTTTGGGGAAAAGGGGCTGGACGGAACCAAAGCAAAGAAAGTAAATATCAAAGCCCCCTCTCCTACCTTACCTGCCTACCCACTACTTAACTAACTAGCACCACCTGGTGCACTAACCAAAATACAGGGGATGGTCCGCCCAGGTCTTTCCTAGTGTGCATAGACAGTAAACTACTACGGGTAATGTATGCCCGCGGGCCTCTTGCCTAAGCACTCCCTAGGTGCCTTCCCCTTTCCCCCAGGGAACAAATGAAACAGAAACACAAATGTAAGTAAGCAATTCCAATAATCAAAACCACAGTTCTATTGGCGCACACACACATACATCAAATCAGCAGCTACACAATACTTAAGAAAACTCTGAACAACACAAAATTAGCCATCAGCCTTCTCTCTCAGCAATCATCTCTCCTCTGAGGAACAGAACACTGGCTTATAAAGCTTCAGAAGCAGCTGTATCCTGACGAGGGGACGTGGTCAGCTCTCCAATTAGCAATGGGGGCCGACCAATCAGCTGCTTGTAGAGAATTTCAGGAATCCATTTCCTGAAATAAATACATGAAAATACACAAACCACAACACAGAAACTGGGGAACGTAACAGGCGGTTGGAACCAAAAATGCCAAATTTGGACTCCGGACCAAAGGACAAATTTCCACCGGTCTAATGTCCATTGCTCGTGTTTCTTGGCCCAAGCAAGTCTCTTCTTCTTGTTGGTGTCCTTTAGTTGTGGTTTCTTTGCAGAAATTCAACCATGAAGGCCTGATTCACACAGTCTCCTCTGAATAGTTGATGCTGAGATGTCGCTGTTACTTGAACTCTGTGAAGCATTTATTTGGGCTGCAATTTCTGAGGCTGGGAACTCTAATGAACTTATCCTCTGCAGCAGAGGTAACTCTGGGTCTTCTTTTTCTGTGGCGGTCCTCATAAGAGCCAGTTTCATCATAGCGCTTGATGGTTTTTGCAACTGCACTTGAAGAAACTTTCAAAGTTCTTGAAATGTTCCATATTGACTGACCTTCATGTTTTAAATGAATGATGGACTGTCGTTTCTCTTTGCTTATTTGAGCTGTTCTTGCCATAATATGGACTTGGTCTTTTACCAAATAGGGCAATCTTCTTTATACTACCCCTACCTTGTCAGAACACAACTGATTGGCTCAAACGCATTAAGAAGGAAAGAAATTCCACAAATTAACTTTTAACAAGCCACACCTGTTAATTGATTTGTTTAACACTTTTTTTGGTTACTACATGATTCCATATGTGTTATTTCATAGTTTTGATGTCTTCACTATTATTGTACAATGTGGAAAATAGTAAAAATAAAGAAAAACCCTTGAATGAGTAGGTGACCAAACTTTTGACTGGTGTTGTATGTAGAGATATGAATGATATGTTGTATTGCTAGCTCATCGGATACACAAACAAAATTAGTGGTTCCTTTTGGATATGGTTAAGAGAAATGACGACAGTTGCTTCTTTCAGCTGTCTGCAATATGACATTTCAACCCAGGGCAGCAGATGATAAAATGCGCAAACTAAATATGCTGAAGAGCATTCTGCTATTTTTTTATTACATTTTTGGAACACTGTAGCCTAATTGTGTTTTTTGCAGGGCTCTGGATGAAAGGGACTAGAGGAGAAAAAGCTAATTGTTTTTAATAGAATTGTCTAGATAAACATGACCCTTAAATACAGCTTCATAATCCAGACAGTTTAGTATTACAGCATTTTTTAAGTATAATTTTAGTTAGCCATTGACCTTTTGTTTTTGTCTGTATTTAATTATGTACTGTCAAGATTACCCCTACTCCGATAATTAACTATATAAGTTATTTACGAGTTACATAAATGTTAACATATCTGATTGGTTTTGTTATAGTGCTGTCAAATATATATTTTTTATCAAGTTAGTCGCAGGATTTGCTGTGATTAATCGCGATTTCTGTAATTAATTGTGATTTCAGAAATGTGCTAAAATTGAACTGTAATTTAGGATTTTTTATAAACATATGAATATTGACATCTTGATTTTGTTCAAAGTAACAGGAGGGAAGCAAAATCCGGTAAATTGATAAAGCACACTTTCTTTAACCTCAATCTTAACTTGTTTTGACATCGCATTGTTGTTTTTAACTGTATAGATGTATGTATTTGGGATGTTTTCAGTTTATTTTGAACACTGTTTTTTAAATGAGTGCCCGACATTTTTCAAAATGGACCTCAAGTTAACTGATTAACTGTGACAGCCCAATGGAATTTGTTTACTTATGTGTTTCCTTTGAATTAAGTTAAGATTTGAGTTGTGTATATTTGCAGGACCTGCTGTTCCAGTTGGAGTTGATGTTCAGGTAGAAAGTCTGGACACGATCTCAGAAGTTGACATGGTAAGTGGTTCAATACTTTCTGTGAGCTGTGATATAAAGCATCCAAGATGCATAGGTCATCCATGATTTGATGATTTGGAAAGAAGAAGACATGACAATATGTGATGGCTCTGTTGAAATACTAGCATTGTCATGCTCTGTGTTTCAGGACTTCACCATGACCCTGTATATTAGACACTACTGGAAAGACGAGCGCCTCTCTTTCCACAGCACCACCAATAAGAGCATGACCTTTGACGGGCGCCTGGTCAAGAAGATCTGGGTGCCAGACATGTTCTTTGTCCACTCCAAGAAGTCTTTCACACACGACACCACCACAGATAATGTCATGCTGAGAGTCTACCCTGATGGCAAGGTGCTCTACAGCCAAAGGTAATTCACCTGGTCAGAGTCCAACTTTAGTTTTTGTTCTCAGTTTAAAGCATACTGGTGTAATGGAAGAGGTTTAGTGAAACATACTTATGTGATGATGAGTAACCTTGCCTGAGACTGGAAGACTTGACAATAATGGATTGGATTTATATAGCATCTTTCTACCTACTGAGGTACTCAAAGCGCTTTACATAGTATGGGAGAAACTCACCTCATCCAGGGGCTGCTCTAACCTTTTGGGGGCCCTAAGCAAGATTTGGTTAGGGGACCCCTCCCCTACATTTTACATACAGGAGCAATTACAGTAGGGTTAAGTGCCTCAATCAAGGGCACATAGACAGATTATTCACCTAGTGTACTCAGGGATTCAAACCAGAAACATTTCAGTTACTGGCCCAACGCTCTTAACCGCTAGCCTACCTGCCGCCCATAGGGCGCTGGTGAAAAGTAGTACAATTAATAGTTTTCCAACTCGCGAAAAATACATTTTACAGGGTCCCCTCTTGACAGTGGAGAGAAATATTTTCGATTTAAAGTTAATTTCTTGCAATTCTACACATTTTGCGATTGGGTGGAGAGAACATTTTGCAGTTTTATTGCTAATTTCCTGCAATTTTCTTGCAATTTCCTGTAATTACTTATGCCATGCTAACATGATCTGAGTGAGAATGACAAACAAAGTCAATGGGGGCTCCCTGGAGATCAGGGCCCCTTGGCATGTGCCCTGCGTGCGTGTTTGGTATTTGGTCATGACAGCAGGCTAGACTAAATACCGATCTAACAATTGTTAGATGACATGGCCTTAGTGACTGTAAGTGACAGACATAATAAGAGAAAAAGTAATTATGCACACATTTTGAAATTGCACCTGCTTTATTCTACTATTCTTACTCCCAATAGTAAGTTGAGACCCCACTGAGTTCCTAATTTTTTTAAATGTTTTTGGTCAGGCCCGGTAGTGGCCCGGGGGCTCTAAGCAACCTCTTATGTTGCTTATGCCAGGAACCAGCCCTGACCTCATCCACCACCAAGGCTTTAGCTATGCAGATACCCTTGGGAACTGTAGTGAGTACAGTAGCTTGTTACGCAAAATTAATCCAGAAAAAGCCGACAAATGATGGGTGAAATCTAGTTTGCTAGGTCTGATCACTGTTTGGAATGGAATCAACTGAAGAGAAGTGTGTGGTGTTGTAAACACTAGTCTTTGCCAACTGGCAATTTACCCCCAAAGTGATTTCATTATGCAAATCACATAGCTGCCAGATGAGGCAGGCTAAATTTAAACCTTCCATTCTTCTTTTTTTTATTACCCATGAGCAATTTGCAAATGAAAAAGTGCTGTCATGCTGTTATTGTGGGATCTATATCCTGGCCAAGTGTGTCTATATATTTAACTTGACCAAATAGACATGCAGTTTGTATCATCACATCATCATTTAATGAATGTAGTGATAAACTGTTTGTCAGTAAAGTATAGGCAAGCTGCAGGCAAAAAGTGAGTTTGTCATTTTAGTGAGTAATCAGAATGCTGGATCCAAGAGAGACACTGAATTTGTAATCCACAGTTGGTCCATTTGAGAGTTTAGTCAGCAAGAGCCAGTATCAAGATGTCTGTGTCAATAGCGCCCTCTGCTGGCAGTCAAAACGCACTGCATACAGTCTTCTTGACACCTGTGGACACGGATAGTCATTAACACTTCCATCACTGGTGGAGTCAGCGATAATGCTCCCAAAACTCTGGTTTTGGGACTGTGAAGTCTGCCCTGGTAGACACACAGGCCGTCTGTAATCCCAATCTTGCGGTGGATTATAGGATTTCTCTGTCATTACGGATGTATAGGATTTGCGGAGGGACAGGGTGGTGTGTGTTCTACTTTAGATACAATGCAGGCTCATCATTAGGGTTAATCTCTCCGGGGGTTGGAACCAGAGATTTGACAGACAGAAACAGATTGGGAAGGGGATTAACTACCTGTTTACTATACGTGGACCTCCCTCCCAGAGGATCCCGTGTAGCAGCGGGTCTCTTCTATACTGAGCTGGATTATCTCCGCTATTTTCATGCATTCATCCCTGCCCTGGGGGCTCCAAATCTCCTCAAACAACTGACTCTGTGTGTACTGTATGTGTCTGAAATATGATATACAACAACACATCCCCACATCCCCCAGCCCCAACCTATTTCTCGTATTATTGTATCTACATTACTCAGTGTATTTCTTGACCTATAGGACAGTCCTTCCAGGATTCTGCGATCTGAACAGTATTATTATTTTATTATTATAATTTTAACAATTCCCGCATATTATGTTTGACCAATCACTAGTTTGACCAATCACTAGTTCTGCATAAAACGGTCAAATCATCGCAATATTAGCGCATACAACTGAACCATCACTGCAGTACAAAAAGAAGGATCGCAATTTCAACCAATCACCACACATTTACCCCATAATATGGTTCAATCAAACCACACGTCAACAAACTTTTTCCTTTGTCAGCGCATTTTCATGACAAATTGGACAAAATCATTTCATTTTGCCATGCAAAATGTCAGCATTGCTGCAGCAAAATCAAGCATTTTTGTCTGCAAAATATACATGTTTTTTCCTGTGAAAACCTGGAGAACTCATCTTAGCCTGAGTGCCAGTCTGTTTGTGCTAAAATGTCAACTCCTTGTCACTCATTGTCATGGCAAACATTGGCTTGACAATGACAGCAATAGCGCTGGCAAAAGCACAAACAGATCTGGGGCCAGGCTGTACTCAGCTGTCTGTGTTGTGTTCTCACGCAGGGTGACAGTGACATCAATGTGCAGCATGGACTTGAGTCGCTTCCCTCTGGACACACAGACCTGCTCCCTGGAGATTGAGAGCTGTGAGTCTCTGCTCTGATGACGTCACTTCCCCTTTTGACTCTCTCTCTGCTGTCACATTCAAATATATAATATAATGCACCTATTCATAGACTCTGTTTCAAGTGGTGGACACTGAACAGCATGCCCCTTTCTTTTCAGATGCGTACACGGATGACGATCTGATGCTCTACTGGAAGAAAGGGAACAATTCCCTGAGCACTGATGAAAATATCTCTCTCTCCCAGTTCCTCATCCAGGAGTTCCAAACCACCACAAAACTAGCCTTCTACAGCAGCACAGGTACAGCACTGAAGGCTGAAACAGCACTGAAGGCTGAAACAGCACATGCTGTTCACTGTGATTTATCATGGTTGGGTTCCTGTTATGCTAATACAATGCGTCGTATATAACATATGTAATAACGTTATCCTCTTCCATCCAGGCTGGTACAACCGTCTGTACATCACCTTCACCCTGCGACGCCACATCTTCTTCTTCCTGCTCCAGACCTACTTCCCTGCCACTCTGATGGTCATGTTGTCCTGGGTGTCCTTCTGGATCGACCGCCGGGCCGTACCGGCCAGGGTTCCTCTGGGTGAGTTAGCCACTAGTAGTCCAAGATTTTAGTCAACGCTTGTTCGACGCTTGTTATGATTCTGTCTTCTACAGTGTTCCATGTTTCGTTATTACAAAGCCTAAACACCACTGATATTCTGTCTTCAGTAGTACATCCTGCTGTGTCCCTAAGTTTCAATCTTTCTGATCAGACGTTGTGTGTGGTACTGTGCTCCAGGTATCACCACGGTGCTCACCATGTCCACCATCATCACTGGAGTCAACGCCTCCATGCCCAGGGTTTCCTACATCAAAGCTGTGGATATTTACCTCTGGGTCAGTTTTGTGTTTGTTTTCCTATCGGTAATAGAGTATGCTGCAGTGAACTACCTGTCTACGGTGCAAGAACGGAAGGAAAAAAAGCTACGAGAAAGGGTAAGTGCCATCTTAACAATCCGTGGATCCAAAGTGTCCATTTCTCAGTCTGTAAAATATGCTCTGGGAAAAGTTTACCATTTAAAATTCCTCTGGAAAAAAGTGTAGGCTAGATGTATACAGTATGCGCTTGTCGGATGGAAAATGTGGGTACTGTAGCTTGGGATCAAACCCAATCTCTGTGTCTGTCTGCAGCTGCCCTGCACCTGTGGCATGACCCACCTGGGCATGATGGGTAGCTACAGCGAGGAGGACGTCAACAACACGGGGAACTATGACTGTATGCTTGAGGAGAACGGCACCATGAAGCAGCAGAGGATGATGGTCCATTTGGACATTGAGGAAAACAACCAAATCACAGGACATGTGGGCTCCAGTGCCTACAGCAGCATGTGGGTCGACACCCATGCCATAGACAAGTACTCCCGGGTCATCTTTCCTGGGTCGTATACTCTGTTTAACATCATCTACTGGTCCTGCTACCTCTAAAGATGCACAGAATGGAGGTAGTTTTCCAGATATAGAACCTTCAAAATACAGAAAGTGTCACAGTATGTTGCAAAACTCTTTATACTGTGACATTTTCTGTGTTTTGAAAGTTCTAGATTCTGAAAATGTGATTGCTGACATGCAAAACATTTTGGGACTGTATCAACAGTGGACTAATGCAAATACCAAAATATAGTTTTTGAGTGGTATTTTCCTTTAAGTGAGGGAACAAAGCTATACCAAATAATTTCTGTAACAATAAGTACATTATTGTGCAGTTTAAATGAGAGTACCATCCAGAATTGCATGTCTAGGCAACTTTGTAAAATGTAAATGCGATGTTGATGAAAACAGTGTCCAAATGGTTATTTCAAACTGTGCTATACAATTTCAGGGTATCATTTTGTGTATTTTGGTTTCAAATGGACCATTACACCTTAATTGTGTTCCCCCTTTTCTGGATATGCTTGAATATGTATTGAATAACAGTACTTGTACAGTGTTTTAGCATGAATCTGTTAACTGGCTAAAAATTATTCCATGCATTTCTTTCAGTTTCTGCACACCCTTCACATTTATTTTAGTGTTTGATTCAACATGTGGGACAGGTTATTGATATTTTAATTTTGTCATTGATTTAAATGTTTTCTTCTAATGGCTGTTTGTGAATTATGTACATTATTCTTACATTTAGTTAATAGGCTACATATTTCTTGCTTTAACCGCCCAGATATGATGATGACAGTTTAATTCACGTGCAAGGAAATCTACTGGACTAACAGATTGAAGAAGACCCCAAATATTATTATCAGTAGACTTTTGTCAGATTTATTATTACATTTCCTGAATGGAGATATAAAATGTTAAGGTTACTTGCGTAACCCCGGTTCTATGCTAATATGAGTGAGATGGGATTCACGGCTCTATGGGCTCGAAGAACCAATCACGCAACATCTGTTGGAGACAGACAGGTCAAGTGGCGAATGAGGTGAGCCCCTCTCCCCCTCAGGAGGCTGAAAAGATTTGGCATGGGCACTCAGATCATGAAAATGTTCCACAGCTACGCCGTTGAGAGCAACTTGACTGGCTGCAACACCACTTGATATGGCAACTGCTCCGCCCTTGACTGCAAAGCGCTACAGAGGGTGGTGCGGACGGCCCAGTACATCCAGGATCTCTATATCAGACGGTGTCAGAAGAAGCCCCCAAAAAATGCCAAATACTTCAGCCCCCAAAGCCATAAACTGTTCACTCTGCTACCCTCCAGCAAACGGTACCAGAGCATCAGCTCTTGGACCAACAGGCTTCGAGACAGCTTCTACCCCCAAGCCATAAGACTGCTAAATAGTTCATTAAATGGTTACCTGGACTATCTGCATTGATCTGCATCTTGCACTGACTCTATGCACACCTGGCTTCGGAGAGCATGTCAGATGTCTCACATTAGAATATAGCCTACTCCCGTATCGCAGAAATGCTCTCTGAAGCCAGGGTAGTCCCAAGAACATCACCCTCAGTGGCTTCAACAGTGAGGCAGTATACACCAACGAAGATGCAGTGACATCCAGAAGGTAAAAACGTTATAAACGTATGAGGTGTGGTCCAACATGCCATAACACAAATCTCCCTTAAGGAAATGCCTTAAAACAGTGCCCAAGAGGTAGCCATACCTCTGGTGGAATGAGCCCATTTTAGTCATTTAGCAGACGCTCTTATCCAGAGGGACTTAAAGTTAGTGCATTCATCTAAAGATAGCCAGGTCTGTAACCCGGGCTGTAACCCTTGCAATAATTTATTTTAGGGGGTAGATCAGCTTTAATATTGCAGATACAAAATAATATACAAATAAAAACCTTGCTATTATATTCTCCAATAAAATAGCCTCCACTATCCAAATGGGGGACAGCCCTTGCAGGGAGGCGCCCAAAAGTCACAGAGGTCACTGTCGTTCTAGCGCAATACTCTCACTTCATCCAAGCAAATGCGCAAATTGCATACTGGACATAAACGGTGGAGATGCTATTTTTCCGTAGAAGTGCAGGGCGGCAGGTGGAAAGCCATTAACAAAATTTTAAGCGAGACAATTTTAATTGCCACTGACAATAGGCATAAAGGTGGGTTTGGGTAAGAATGTTACCCTTGATAACCCTGGGGCAAACTGTAGGCATGAATGGTGGACTGCGTGCAGCTCACTCACTCATTGTGCAGATGTAAGTGCAAAGATCAGCAAAGATGTCTTGAATGAGAGATATTTCCAGAGGCTCAAAAGGTTGCTGTGAAATTGGCCCATGCACAAAAGAAAGATCCCAAGATGGGGCTAAAGGCTTGGAGACTGGGCGTAAGCGATGCTCTCCCTTCATAACATAGGGTGTTTCTGTGTTGTCCTCGAAGCCTATATGACAGGCCGAGATAGCGGCTGAATAGACCTTAACAGTGAACTGTTTTTCGGCCACACCACCAAATGTATCCTCTCAGAGGCCAGGTCCAGATGGCCATGGTTTCTTGGTGAGGGTGTAAAATCTCTCTGCCCACCTGGGTCGAAAGATCCCAGCGTAACGGTAGTTGTCAAGGCTTCAGAGCCTAACCAGAACTGCTAACCAGAGCCTCCCTGGCCATCGAGGGGCTAACAAGATGAGGGATAATACTTGTTCCCTCACTCTGCTTAGAGTGGGGAGTATCAAGCATAGAGGAGGAAAAGCGTAGAGAGTTACCCCTTTGCCAAGCGTGTGCCAGCGCGTCCAATCCCAGTGGTGTGTATCCTGCTATCGCCAAGAACAACAGACAACACGTCTTTGTGCTATGTGAAGAGATTTACGGCGGCTAGACCGTATCACTCCCAGATCTGGTTCACCACCTAGGGATGGAGTCTACCCATAACAGGTTCCCTCTGGACAACAAGTAATGAGAGGAGTCATGCGTAATTAAACATTTTTTTTTTGTCATTTTAGCGATACGCTCTTATCCAGAGCGACTTACAGTAGTGAATGCATACATTTCATAAATTTTTTTTGTACTGGCACCCCGTGGGAATCGAACCCACAACCCTGGCGTTGCACACACCATGCTGGCGTTGCAAACACCATGCTCTACCAACTGAGCCACAGGTAATGAGAGGAAGTGTGCCCTGCTCCACAGTCTTGACAGCTAGTCTGTGTCAATGCAGAGAGCTAGTGACACCCTGATGTGTTGATGTATGCCACTACAGTCGTATTGTCTGTCCTGACAAGGATATGACAATATCAAAGGAAGAGCAAAAAGTTTATCAGTTCGAATAAAACACTGTCAGCAGTTCGAGGTAATTTATCGTGTGGCAGAGCTGTGGGGACCCTCGTGAACTTCACGCCACCCTGTTCACAATGACACTACACCTAGGGGAGTGCGTGAGAAGAAGATCGAGGGGCTCTTCCAGTTACAGAGAGCTGAGAGACAGTCTGTGACAGTGGAGGCTCCTCAGAGGAGGAAGGGGAGGACCATCCTCCTCCGTGAATGTCATTTATTTATTTGTTTTGTGTAACATTTAAAAAGTTAGCCTTTTTAGATAAAACGATACAAAATATATTCACAAATAATTGATTCAAACACACTGTTTTGCAATGAAAGTCTACAGTAGCCTCAGCAGCACTCTGTAGGGTAGCACCATGGTGTAGCAGGAGGACAGCTAGCTTCTGTCCTCCTCTGGGTACATTAACTTCAATAGAAAACCTAGGCGGCTTATGGTTCTCACCCTCTTCCATAGACTTACACAGTAATTATGACAACTTATGGAGGACATCCTCCAACCCATCAGAGCTTTTGCAGCATGAAGTGACATGTTGTCCACCCAATCAAAAGGTCAGAGAATGAATCTAGTATAAGCTACAGCTAGCTAGCACTGCAGTGGATAAAATATGGTGAGTAGTAGACTCAAAGAGAGAGAAAGACAACAGTTTTGAACAAATTAATCTCTTAAAAAAAGAAGTGCTCCAAGTCGGGACATGAAGTGAACTGTTGGATGCCCCTCACTGCCGCTGGAGACGTACCCCTAGGTCGGACGTCCCTTCTTTCCCCGAGGGAATTAAGTGGGTGGGACCTCGATGAGGCAGCAGCGAAGGACCGCTTCCCTCGTCGGTCTCTGTTAGGAGAGTCGAACTGAGGGTTCGCAGCCTGCTGCGTTGCTGAGGGTTTTGTGTTGCAAAAACTCCTGGTGCCAGCGTGTTTCCCTCTCCCTACCGCAAAGCGTTGGCTCATGGAAGGGGAGACCGAGTTACCGCGTTACCAAGATCTGCAGGGCAAGCAGAAGTTAAAGGCTTCGCCTACCTTACGAAGTTCTTGTGTATCGGTTATGATGGCGACAGAAGGCCCAAATCGTTCCTTTGGTGCGATAGGACTGTGTAAGAAATCTGCCTTTTCCTTGTCCGAGAGGCTGGACAAGTTGAGCCACAAGGCTCCACCACCGCAGGGCTCATGGCGCGCCCACAGCCTTGTATGATGACTCTGGAGGCCCGGAGGTTGAGATCTGCAATGACAGATCTCGTCCCATACGTACTGGATGACTGTGCCTTTGCCTAAGATATTGCATATCTCTAGCAACAAATTGGCCGGGTAAGCCAACAGTAGGTACGTTACGTTCAATGCCCATACAGAACGTGCCGCAGATATGTAGTCCTTATGGAATATGGAGGCGGTGAAACGCTTCAGGGAGAGCAGTGCTGGTCACTGACAAGGCACTGGGGTTGAGGTGGTTAGCCAGTGACGGCTCGACCACCGGTGGATTGCCAAAGCCCTTGTCCTCCTCCACGATCTTGAGTCTGACCACTGTCCGTCTGCAGACATCGATAAGTCCAAATCTGTCATTGGGTATCCTAGCTCCGCTGAGGTAGGAAGAGGGCCTCAAGTCTGGGGCTTCCTCTTCCCCCTCTGGGAAGATGCCAGTCATTTCCCTGCTATCAAACTTGTCGATGACAAGGTCCCCTTCCCCCGCTGCAAGCTCATCAAACAGCGGTTTGAGGTCCTCTGGGTAACTCTCTGCTACCTCCACCCATGTGGGTTGAGGTTGCGGGGTAGCCTCCTCGCCTGCAGGCTGTGAGGGTGATAGGGCCCACGAACGGACTGCGCTACACAGCCTTCACTTGAGGGCGGTCTTGGGAAAGTCCATACCGTGCACAGGGTGCACGGGAAAGCAAGTGCTGACTTAGCATGTTACCCAGCTTAGCTAAGTCTTCCCGGCGAGAGCTAGCTTGTTGAAGTACTTTTAGCTAGCTTCAAAGCTAGCTAGACAAGAAACGGGAGCTAGCAATGTTACTTTTGCTGGTAGTAATGCTGGTGTGTTTAGCTAACTTTCCAGCGAGCCTTGCAGCGTGGGCTAACCAAGTCTCGATAGCTAGCTGTATACTCAAAGCAAAACTTTCCTTTTGGTCAGTACTCAACACCATCGACAGGAGCTGAGGCCCCACGTTTGGCAGTGTTAACCTCACTGTTCGCTTGAGAACAGTTCAGTAGGAAGACAGTGATCTCGTCGTGCGGAACAGAACTTTAGTGAGCATAGTCTCTTCCGCAAGGAAGAGAGGCGAGAATGACCAGTGGCGGGCGAGTGGCGCCTTATAAGGAGACCTGTCTGTCTCCAACAAACATTGTGTGATTGGTTCTTTGAGCCCAGTGATCAGGCGAGCAAAGTATTTGAAATTGAACCTGCTTTTCCAATGCATTTAGGCTTATCCAATGCCACATTGATATGACATCTGTTTGGAATTAAGCCTGATTTCAACCAAAGGCTGGAAAGGTATATCCTACAAAAAAAGGCTTTACAAAATGTAATGAGGGTGTGTAACAATCGTCTGGAAGAGGGGACCAAGATGCAGCGTGGTAAGTGGTCATAATGATTTTTAATGATACACTTCAAAAAACAAACAGGGAAAACGAAAGCCAACAGTTCTGTCGGTGAAAACCACACAACAGAAACAATTACCCACAAAACCCCAACGGAAAAACAGGCACTTATGTGTGACTCCCAATCAGCAACAACCAACAACAGCTGTGCCTGATTGGAAGCCACACGGCCAAAATCAATGAAACAGACAACATAGAAAATGAGCATAGAACACCCACCCAATGTAACACCCTGGCCTAACCAAAATAAAGAACAAAAAAAACCTTTCTATGGCCCATCCGTTACAGGGTGTTTTCATAATGTAATGATAATAACAATTCAAGTGCTCACACATAACAGAACATATCTTTGGTAGAAGCACCAAATAGTGCTTTTAGGGCCTATTGAATAGCTGAAAACTAAGTTTATTAAGATTTTCCTCCTATCAATAGCCCATTATCAGCTGTTGGAATATCAAACCTGACCAGTGGATCAGTAGTATTTCACTCTATTATGGTTACCTTTGACCAGAAAGATCAGTGAACACAAACATTGGTCAATAGAGAGCTACAGATCACAGTGTTTTGTTCTAGCCCCACACTTAAGTTAGCTAATTCATTTCAATGAGATCATGAAGTTGATTGGTTGAATCAGGTGGGCAGGAGGTGACATGGTAGGCTATCTGACAGAGCCTACTGTTAATATACAGTATGTGGTTCAGTGCTGGGCTGCCCCTCCACAATGTTTGGCCTCTGAGGCCCCTCTCAGGGCCTGCTCCTCCTTTAGGTTAGCCTCCTTTAAGTCCTCTCTGGCTCTCTGCAGCAGCTCTGGGCACAGCAGCACATCCAGTGCTGTCATGGCCAGTGCCTTGGCCACCCGCAGGGTGTAGAACTGAGCTTTATCATCACCTAGACGATGGATTCAGAGACACACACAAGTAAGCCTATGTGAAGATTATTGAATACTATATTACCTAATATACAGTACCAGTCAAAAGTTTGGATACACCTACTCATTGCAGGGTTTTTCTTTATTTGTACTATTTTCTACATTGTAGAATAATAGTGAAGACATCAAAACTATGAAAGAACACATATGGAATCATGTAGTAACCAAAAAAGTGTTAAACAAATCAAAATATATTTCATATTTGAGATTCTTCAAAGTAGCCACCCTTTGCCTTGATGACTGCTTTGCACACTCTTGGTATTCTCTCAAACAGCTTCATGAGGTAGCCACCTGGAATGCATTTCAATTAACAGGTGTGCGAAGTTAATTTGTGGAATTTCTTTCCTTCTTAATGCATTTGAGCCAATCAGTTGTGTTGTGACAAGGTAGGGTGGTATACAGAAGATAGCCCTATTTGGTAAAAGACCAAGTCCATTTTATGGCAAGAACAGCTCAAAAAAGCAATGATAAATGACAATTCATCATTACTTCAAGGCATGAAGGTCAGTCAATAAGGAACATTTCAAGAACTTTGAAACTTTCTTCAAGTGCAGTCGCAAAAACCATCAAGCACTATGATGAAACGGGCTCTCATGAGGATCACCACAGTAAAAGAAGACCCAGAGTTACCTTTGCTGCAAAGGATAAGTTAATTAGAGTTACAAGCCTCAGAAATTGCACTCTTTGCATCATGAGTGTTACACACTTTTTTGGTTACTACATGATTCCATATGTGTTATTTCCTAGTTTTGATGTCTTCACTATTAATCTAAAATGTAGAAAAAAGTACAAATAAAGAAAAACCCTTGGTGTCCAAACTTTTGTCTGGTACTGCACCTATATTTTCACTGGACAGTTACTGTAAGACAGGGGTAGGAAAACCTGTTTGTGTTTTATACATATTTTAATGCTGCACTCAAATTGCCCTTCTGGGACAATAAAGATTTACTGAACTGAACTGGAAAAAAACTACTTTTTTCTATCTAATGGAGTAGATTACAGCTCATTCAGAAAGTATTCAGACCCTTCCCCTTTTCCACATTTTGATACGTTACAGACTAAAATTGATTCAATGATTTGTTTCCCTCATCAATCTACACACAATACCCCATAATGACAAAGCAAAAACAGTTTTTTAGAAATGTTTGCAGATTTATATATATTAAAAAAAATATATATATATATATATATATACACTCCTCAAAAAAATAAAGAGAACACTTAAACAACTCAATGTAACTCCAAGTCAATAACACTTCTGTGAAATCAAACTGTCCACTTAGGAAGCAACACTGATTGACAATAAATTTCACATGCTGTTGTGCAAATGGAATAGACAACAGGTGGAAATTATAGGCAATAAGCAAGACACCCCCAATAAAGGAGTGGTTCTGCAGGTGGAGACCACAGACCACTTCTCAGTTCCTATGCTTCCTGGCTGATGTTTTGGTCACTTTTGAATGCTGGTGGTGCTTTCACTCTAGTGGTAGCATGAGACGGAGTCTACAACCCACACAAGTGGCTCAGGTAGTGCAGCTCATCCAGGATGGCACATCAATGCGAGCTGTGGCAAGAAGGTTTGCTGTGTCTGTCAGCGTAGTGTCCAGAGCATGGAGGCGCTACCAGGAGACAGGCCAGTACATCAGGAGACGTGGAGGAGGCCGTAGGAGGGCAACAACCCAGCAGCAGGACCGCTACCTCCGCATTTGTGCAAGGAGGAGCAGGAGGAGCACTGCCAGAGCCCTGAAAAATGACCTCCAGCAGGCCACAAATGTGCATGTGTCTGCTCAAACGGTCAGAAACATACCACTCCATGAGGGTGGTATGAGGGCCTGACGTCCACAGGTGAGGGTTGTGCTTACAGCCCAACACCGTGCAGGACGTTTGGCATTTTCCAGAGAACACCAAGACTGGCAAATTCGCCACTGGCGCACTGTGCTCTTCACAGATGAAAGCAGGTTCACACTGAGCACGTGACAGACGTGACAGAGTCTGGAGACGCCGTGGAGAACGTTCTGCTGCCTGCAACATCCTCCAGCATGACCGGTTTGGCGGTGGGTCAGTCATGGTGTGGGGTGACATTTCTTTGGGGGGCCGCACAGCCCTCCATGTGCTCGCCAGACGTAGCCTGACTGCCATTAGGTACCGAGATGAGATCCTCAGACCCCTTGTGAGACCATATGCTGGTGCGGTTGGCCCTGGGTTCCTCCTAATGCAAGACAATGCTAGACCTCATGTGGCTGGAGTGTGTCAGCAGTTCCTGCAAGAGGAACGCATTGATGCTATGGACTGGCCCGCCCGTTCCCCAGACCTGAATCCAATTGAGCACATCTGGGACATCATGTCTCGCTCCATCCACCAACGCCACGTTGCCCCACAGACTGTCCAGGAGTTGGTGGATGCTTTAGTCCAGGTCTGGGAGGAGATCCCTCAGGAGACCATCCGCCACCTCATCAGGAGCATGCCCAGGCGTTGTAGGGAGGTCATACAGGCACGTGGAGGCCACACACACTACCGAGCCTCATTTTGACTTGTTTTAAGGACATTACATCAAAGTTGGATCAGCCTGTAGTGTGATTTTCCACTTTAATTTTGAGTGTGACTCCAAATCCAGACCTCCATGGGTTGATAAATTGGATTTCCATTGATTATTTTTGTGTGATTTTGTTGTCAGCACATTCAACTATGTAAAGAAAAAAGTATTTAATAAGATTATTTCTTTCATTCAGATCTAGGATGTGTTGTTTAAGTGTTCCCTTTATTTTTTTGAGCAGTGTGTATATATATATATATATATATATATATATATATATATATATACACATACACCTCAATTACGTAAGTATTCAGACCCTTTGCTATAAGACTCAAAATTTAGCTCAGGTGCATCCTGTTTCCATTGATCATCCTTAAGATGTTTCTACTACTTGATTGGAGTCCACTTGTGGTAAATTCCATTGATTGGACATGATTTGGAAAGGCACACACCTGTCTATATAAGGTCCCACAGTTGACAGTGCATGTCAGAGCAAAAACCAAGACATGAGGTCAAAGGAATTGTCCGTAGAGCTCTAAGATAGGATTGTGTCGCGGCACAGATCTGGGGAATGGCAACATTGAAGGTCCCCAAGAACACAGTGGCCTCCATCATTATTAAATTAAAGAAGTTTAGAACCACGAAGACTCTTCCTAGAGCTGACCGCAAAGCCAAACTGAGCAATCGGGGGAGAAGGGCCTTGGTCAGGGAGATGACCAAGAACCTGATGGTCACTATAATAGAGCTCCAGAGTTCCTCTGTGGAGATTGGAGAACCTTCCAGAAGGACAACCATCTCTGCAGAACTACACCAATCAGGCCTTTATGGTAGAGTGGCCAGACGGAAGCCACTCCTCAGTAAAAGGCACATGATAGCTTGCTAGGACTCAGACCATGAGAAACAAGATTCTCTGGACTGATGAAACCAAGATTGAACTCTTTGGCCTGAATGCCAAGTGTCAGGTCTGGAGGACAGCTGGCACCATCCCTACGGTGAAGAAGATTGGTGGTGGCAGCATCATGCTGTGGGGATGTTTTTCAGCGGCAGGGACTGGGTGACTAGTCAGGATCGAGGGAAAGATGAATGGAACAAAGTACAGAGAGATACTTGATGAAAACCTGCTCCAGAGTGCCTAGGACCTCAGACTCTGGCGAAGGTTCACCTTCCAACAGGACAACGACCCTAAGCGCACAGCCAAGACAGCCACTCCTGCGTTTCCGGACAAGTCTCTGAATGTCCTTGAGTGGCCCAGCCAGAGCCCGGACTTGAACTCAATCAAAAATCTCTTGACAGACCTGAAAATAGCTGTGCATTGACGCTCCCAATCCAACCTGACAGAGCTTGAGAGAATTTGCAGAGAAGAATGGGAGAAACTCTCCAAATACAGGTCTGCCAAGCTTGTAGTGTCATACCCAAGAAGACTCAAGGCTGTAATCGCTGCCAAAGGTGCTTGGCAGCGATAAAGTAAAGAGTCTGAATACTTATGTAAATGTTATATTTCAGTGTTTAATTTTTAATACACTTTCTAAAATTTCAGAAACCTGTTTTTGCTTTTCATTATGGGGTATTGTGTGTAGATTGATGAGGGGGAAAAAACAATGTATTCAATTTTAGAATAAGGCTGTAACGTAACAAAATGTGGAAAAAGTCAAGGGGTCTGAATATTTTCCGAATGCACCGTATCTACTGTGTTTCTAATTGATTTCAGGTGTATGATAAAGACATACCAGCAGCTACGGTGTATTCCTCTGTGTGGTTTAGAGCATCTGAGCCAATGTAAAAGTAAGGGTGGATTCCAGGTACAATAAAAGACACATTGCCAAAGTCTGTGGAGCCTGTGGAGATTACAAACAATCAATTGTCTTTCATTCTACATTACAGCATTACAGTTTCATTGTATAACAAGAACATTGCCTCCTAGTTCTTCCAATGACCACAATATCGCCTGTGGAAAGCACAGTGAGGGATGCACAGTTGAATTGCTGTCTTACCAGAGGAGTTTTTGAGGACCTCTTCATCTGTAGTGAATTCCATCCCCAAAGCCTTGCCGTTTACCTCATACAACCCATGCAGGGTGGGATTCCGCAGGACGTTGTGAAAGGCATTCCTTGCGAACTCCAGTTCAACCTTTAAAAAAAAAAAAAAAAAATTGGTAAATCGCTTTGGTTAGGGTCAATTTGGAATTTCTGAATTTAATTATATTCAACTCATTGGCCACACCCAACAGGAATCAGAATTTAAATATCCTGTAAAAGTAACCGCCTCTTCCGCTTTACTTCCGTATCATGTCCCCTAATCTTTTAAATGGGCTTGATGATTATATTAGCAAATTCGTGAAAACACAGTCATGATATACAGGGCCTTCAGAAAGTATTCACAACTCTTGACTTTTTCTACATTTTGTTGTGTTACAGCCTGAATTTTAAATGGATTAAATTGAGATTGTGCCTCTGATCTACACACAATACTCCATAATGTCAAAGTGGAATTTGGTTTGTCGAAAAATGTTGAAATGAATAAAAAAATTTAACTGAATTGTCTTGCGTCAATAAGTATTCAAACCCTTTGTTATGGCCAGCCTAAATAAGTTCAGGAGTATGTGCTTAACATATCGCATAATGAGTTGCATGGTCTCATTCCGTGTTCAATAAGTCCAGAGCATCTTATCTGAGTTTGACAGTCGTTTCACTGACTTCGCATCACTTGAGCCTATTGCCACTTATACAGTGCCTTGCGAAAGTATTCGGCCCCCTTGAACTTTTCGACCTTTTGTCACATTTCAGGCTTCAAACATAAAGATATAAAACTGTAATTTTCTGTGAAGAATCAACAACAAGTGGGACACAATCATGAAGTGGAACGAAATTTATTGGATATTTAAAACTTTTTTAACAAATAAAAAACGGAAAAATTGGGCGTGCAAAATTATTCAGCCCCTTTACTTTCAGTGCAGCAAACTCTCTCCAGAAGTTCAGTGAGGATCTCTGAATGATCCAATGTTGACCTAAATGACTAATGATGATAAATAGAATCCACCTGTGTGTAATCAAGTCTCCGTATAAATGCCCCTGCTCTGTGATAGTCTCAGAGGTCCGTTTAAAGCGCAGAGAGCATCATGAAGAACAAGGAACACACCAGGCAGGTCCGAGATACTGTTGTGGAGAAGTTTAAAGCCGGATTTGGATACAAAAAGATTTCCCAAGCTTTAAACATCCCAAGGAGCACTGTGCAAGCGATAATATTGAAATGGAAGGAGTATCAGACCACTGCAAATCTACGAAGACCTGGCCGCCCCTCTAAACTTTCAGCTCATACAAGGAGAAGACTGATCAGAGATGCAGCCAAGAGGCCCATGATCACTCTGGATGAACTGCAGAGATCTACAGCTGAGGTGGGAGACTCTGTCCATAGGACAACAATCAGTCGTATACTGCACAAATCTGGCCTTTATGGAAGAGTGGCAAGAAGAAAGCCATTTCTTAAAGATATCCATAAAAAGTGTTGTTTAAAGTTTGCCACTAGCCACCTGGGAGACACACCAAACATGTGGAAGAAGGTGCTCTGGTCAGATGAAACCAAAATCGAACTTTTTGGCAACAATGCAAAACGTTATGTTTGGCGTAAAAGCAACACAGCTCATCACCCTGAACACACCATCCCCACTGTCAAACATGGTGGTGGCAGCATCATGGTTTGGGCCTGCTTTTCTTCAGCAGGGGCAGGGAAGATGGTTAAAATTGATGGGAAGATGGATGGAGCCAAATACAGGACCATTCTGGAAGAAAACCTGATGGAGTCTGCAAAAGACCTGAGACTGGGACGGAGATTTGTCTTCCAACAAGACAATGATCCAAAACATAAAGCAAAATCTACAATGGAATGGTTCACAAATAAACATATCCAGGTGTTAGAATGGCCAAGTCAAAGTCCAGACCTGAATCCAATCGAGAATCTGTGGAAAGAACTGAAAACTGCTGTTCACAAACGCTCTCCATCCAACCTCACTGAGCTCGAGCTGTTTTGCAAGGAGGAATGGGCAAAAATGTCAGTCTCTCGATGTGCAAAACTGATAGAGACATACCCCAAGCGACTTACAGCTGTAATCGCAGCAAAAGGTGGCGCTACAAAGTATTAACTTAAGGGGGCTAAATAATTTTGCACGCCCAATTTTTCAGTTTTTTATTTGTTAAAAAAGTTTGCCTGAAATGTGGCAAAAGGTCGAAAAGTTCAAGGGGGCCGAATACTTTCGCAAGGCACTGTATATGCTTTCCATTTGGTTGGCACAGACATAAATGTGGAAGACATTGTCTCCAAAATGGGATCACATGTTCAGTTGGACACATCTATAGCAGAAACTGAAATTCTCACCCTTTAAAATGACATTCAGCTGAAATCCAGGGCAACCACTGAGATGAAGGAAGAGTTCTGGGAGCTACTGCTAGAGAAGTATCCCAACATAAGAAGATGTGCTCTCAACTTAACTGCCCTTTTTGGATCAGCCTACCTCTGTGAGTCTGCATTTTCTCACATTAAGTACAGATCTACTATGACTGATGACCACCTTGTGGCTTGCATGAGACTTGCAACAAGCTGCTACAGCCTTGACAATGAAAAACTACTAGTATACACCCAATGCCAAAAGTCACACTAAGGTAGGAAATTAAATTAGTTGCACTTATTTGTGGAAAACATGTTATTGGTCCACATTATATTTGGGTATCAAATAGGTATCATAGCAGCAGGTCCATACTCAGTGGTGAGTTGCGTTTCATACATTTTGTTGGTTGGTTTAGATTTAGAGACTGGTAGATCTCATCAGGCTGGCAAATGAAAAAGTAGATCTCACATCAAAGAAGGTTGGGCACACCTGCTCTACAGAATAAAAATATTCCAAAATATGCATCCTGTTTGCAACAAGGCACTTAAGTAATACTGCAAAAAATGTGGCATCGAAATGAATACAAAGCGGTATGATTGGGGCAAATCAAGCATGGTCGTGGCTGCATCATGTTACGGGTATGTTTGTCATCGGCAAGGACTAGGGAGTTTTTTGGGATAAAAAGGAACTGAATACAAGCAAAATCCTAGAGGAAAACCTGATTCAGTCTGCTTTCCAACAGACACTGAGAGACAAATTCATCTTTCAGAAGGACAATAATCTAAAAGAAATCTACCTGGAGTTGCTTACGAAGACGACATTGAATGTTCCTGAGTGACCTAGTTACAGTTGACTTAAATTGGCTTGAAAATCGAGACTTGAAAATGGCTGTTTAGCAATGATCATCAAAATAACTTGACAGAGCTTGAATTTTTTTTAAAGAATAATGGACAAATATTGTACAATCCAAGTGTGCAAAGATCTTATAGACTTACCTAAAAAGACTCACAGCTGTAATCGCCGCTAAACGTGCATCTACAACAAAGTATTGACTCAGGGGTGTGAATACTTCTGTAAATTAGATATTTCTGTATTTCTATTTTCAATAAATTTCATAGAATTTCTAAAAACATGTTTTCACTTTGTGATTATGGGGTATTGTGTGTAGATGGATGAGAAAAAATATATATTTAACCAATTTTGAATTCAGGCTTTAACACAACAAAATGTGGAATAAGTGAAGGAATATAAATACTTTCTGAAGGCACAATTATATTTGTGTTTGTGGATATCATTCAAAAAGCCTACACAAGTTAAAAGACTAGGAAAATGATGCATCACTTGCTTAGCATATTGAATTTGATTTGAAGCAAGTAGAATTGAATTCAAACCAATTCAAAGAAATGAATGGAGACATGAAACATATGAGTCTCAAACATTTTGCCAAAGGCATCTGCCACTTATTACTGCAAAGAATATAGATATAATTTCAAATATAAACTGGATTATATAACTGAAAGATGCCAAACAGTATTTTGTCTGTATTTTTGCCATGATAACGTTAGGTTGCTCCCTTCAATTCTAGCGTGTTTGATCTAACGCATTCTGGGAAATTATTTTTCACCCTAATATTTTATAACATGTAAGTGAATTATGAATAAATTACAGACAACCTACAAAATGTTCTAAGAATTTTTCCAGAGGACTGTAATTATTTAAATACACTTTAGGAGGATGAGTTTTAAATATGAAATGTTTCAAGAACATGTTAAACATAGTATTGGTAACCATACATGATGTCAAAATAAACACGTGCGTAATGACGTATGCAATAAATGATCCATTTTAATTTCCATGAATTTAATTTAATTAAATTCTACTTCCTTCCAATCAAATTCAATAAAAAAAAGTCTGCTTCCTGTGGAGTGCGGCCAATTAGAATGTAATTAAAATTCAAGAATTTAATTTTAATTATAGACTAATTCACAACTCAATTCAGAATTGACCCCAACCCTGCTCTGGATAAATTATTCACATATTTCTCTTAAATGATTGTTTGTCTTCGTGGTGATTTTGTCATTGTGCTTACTTCACAGCCAGTTGCCATGGCAGCGGATCTAAAACACATCTCAGCCTTGGCCTTGATGGTGGGCAAGTCTTTACGTGAGGGAGTTCGGAGATAGTACTCCAGCTCTGTGTAGGCGGGGATGATGTTGGGTTTCACCCCTCCATGCTTGATGATACCTGCACAGGACCACACAAGGAAGCAATGTAGAACTATACTTGGTAAATGTTTGCTACATGGAGTTTAAAGGCCTCCCATTCCTTCTGCGTAGAGTTTAAAATGCCTCTGAAGTTGTTATTGTGGAAATAAATATTACTCTTGAGGACAAGATCAGGAGGAACATACAGTACGTGTTTATGTTAACTGAGCTGTCCCTCACCGTGGATTCTCCAGTCTGGCTTGAGTTGCTGTCTGAGCACTGAAAGGTTATTGTAGGCAAGCACAGCAGCGTCCAGCGCGTTGACCCCTTCCCAGGGATAGGCTGCAGCATGAGATGCCTTGCCATGGTATCTCACTATGACACTGGAAATTGAAAAATTGTGCCAAAACGTTGGTCTTTACCCATAAAATATTGGGAGCATATTTAGAGTGTGCGACTATCTGAATAGATTTTTCACACAAGTGTACTATTCTATTAGTCAGCACCACTTACAACATTTTTGAGTGTGTATCAACTTATGCCTTTCGCTGGTAATGAAACAAGAAACCAGACCTAGGCCTCAGAGTCATGATGTTGGCCTGGTTTATTCTGAGATTCATCAGTGGTATCTCACATGTTGCAACTGGTCTGACTGCAGCCTGAAATAGCACTCTGCAATGCAGCTAGGGGCCCCAGTACAGAGTTCATGCATATTTCACAAGGGGTTCTCTGCCAACAATGGATTGCACTCTACAACATGGATCTCTACCTAATATGTTTTCCGTTCTAGCAGCCATTGACTATGAGAAGTGGGATACATATGTTTTGTATTACGAAAGATTGTGTATGTTTCCCAAATGTACCCTTTTAGTAGTGCGCTATAAAAGAAATGTGGTGCCATCGGGGGCCACAAAAATACAATAGACTTGTGTGTGAGCCCGTGAAATAACCTTACTCATGTTCAGCCACATCTGGCAGCCAGGAAGCATCCTCCTGTGAGGGATGAGCCATGAATACCACATCCATGCCATCAAACGCCCTCTCCCTTATCAGGTCGATTTTACCCCCTCCATCCTCCTCTGCTGGGGTTCCCAACACTGTCACCTGTGGAGGAAGAGTTGGCTGGTCAATGTGTCCAGAAAAACTCCTAACCCTTGTCAGAGCTATTACAAG
This sequence comes from Salmo salar, assembly GCF_965601325.2. Taxonomy (NCBI): domain Eukaryota; kingdom Metazoa; phylum Chordata; class Actinopteri; order Salmoniformes; family Salmonidae; genus Salmo; species Salmo salar. The sequence continues at coordinate 61,420,188 of NC_138296.1, read as the reverse complement.
CCAATAAATGGCACACTGTAGATGAGAGGGCTGATACCAAAATAAAATGAGCATTAGGTTCATGCACATCCAATTTTACAATGCACTCAAAATGATGCTTCAGGTTATTGCATGTGTAAGGGAGGTCCCCCTAGAGTTGGGGGTTTCAGTGAGGTGGCAACAATGCAGAGCTGATTTTCTTGCCCAGAGTGAGGCTTTTATTTGCATGTGGAGATAATAGCCGGCTATATTTATAGGCAATTCTTTTTATAAAGACTTCTTCACATGCGTTCTCCTGTTCTATTGGTTTTCTTTCAACGTTATTTCATTGTCTAGCAGCCAAAGGCATTATCCTAGTCATATTAACAACCCATGATAGTTGTTGCATCTTTAAATCCCCCCTCTTCCTAACGGATATTTCCATCTCTGTCCATAAAACCTCTTGCATGTGCGGTGCGCATTTTAGAACGGTGTTTTCCCGCAAATTGCATTTTTGAACATTCACGCGTGGGCCTACTGCCGTGTGTACATTGTTGAGCCTAAAATGTGAATAAATAATAGTTTATCAACATTTTAAGCTAAACATTCCAATCTGTTCTATCAGCCCTATTAATTGATACAGCATATACCTCCACTACACTACTTTGATGCGTATCTGTGGGGATTAAGAAGTGACTTTACACAATGCCCACTGAAAAATAAATGGGTATACAGCGTATACCTGCATATACCCTCCACTACACCAGCGACAGCATGGTTATTACATAATAATAAACATCATGGCAGCCTATTTTGACTCACTTCTAATATACACTCAGTGGCCAGTTTGTTAGATACACCCATCTATACTGAACAAAAATATAAATGCAACATGTAAAGTGTCAAAAGATCCCAGAAATGTTCCATATGCACAAAAAGCTTATTTCTCCAATTTTGTGCACAAATTTGTTTACATCCCTGTTAGTGAGCATTTATCCTTGTTTACATCCCTGTTAGTGAGCATTTAGCCAAGATATTCCTTCCACATGACAGGTGTGGCATATAAAGGTGCTGATTAAACAGCATGATCATTACACAGCCGCAAACCACGAGTAACCATGCCAGCCCAGGACCTCCACATCCAGCTTCTTCACCAGCGGGATCTTCTAAGACCAGCCACACGGACAGCTGATGAAACTGAGGAGTATTTATGTCTGTAATAAAGCCATTTTGTGGGGAAGAACTCATTCTGATTGGATGGGCCTGGCGCCCCAGTGGGTGGGCCTATGCCCTCCCAGACCCACCCATGGCTACGCCCCTGCCCGGTCATGTGAAATTCATAAATTCGTGCCTAATGAATTTATTTCAATTGACTGATTTCCTTATATGAACTGTAAGTCAGAAAACACTCCCCACACCATTACACCCACCACCACCAGCCTGTACCGTTGACACCAGGCTAGATGGGGCCATGAACTCATGCTGCTTATGGCGCACCTGTTAGCTTGCACAATTCTTTCCATTCTCCTTCGACCTCTCTCATCAAAGAGCTGTTTTCGCCCACAGGACTACAGCTGACTGGATATGTTGTGTTTGACGCACCATTCTCTGTAAACCCTTGACACAGTTGTGCTTGACAAACCCAGGAAGCCCGCCAGTTTCTGAGATCCTGGAACTGGCGCGCCTGGCACCGACGATCATACCATGCTCAAAGTCGCTTAGGTCACTTGTTTTGCCCATTCTAATGTTCAATCGAACAGTAACTGAATGCCTCGATGTCTGTCTGCCTGCTTTATGTAGCAAGCCACGGCCACTTGATTCAATGTCTGTAGGAAAAAAACATTTTCGTGAACGTTTGTGTAGCTAATAAACTGGCCACTGAGTGTACAGTATATAACACACTCAGTCTATGGCACCGTTTCTTTACAATAAATATGTTAAATGACTAACAGCAGACTCCCAGGAGGAGAACATGCACCCTCAGGCAGAGGTGGCACCACAGGTCCCAGGGTGGTGGGGCAAAAAAAACATGGCCCAGAGTTTTTCCTGATCTGGTATACATCCAGACCCTATTGGGTATGACAGTGATTAATCAGTTGTAAAAAGGTTTTGTGTGGGCTTTTGTGTGGGCTATGATAGGACCAGAGTTTTTCTAATCAGATCACATGGTTTAAAAAAAACTCCTGACCCTAGGGAGGATGAAAACCCTGTCAAACTGCAGCAACCTTGAACTTGTTTATATTAATTATATTTAAAAACTAGACTAAGGGGGGTTTCCTTTACACAGACAACAACTGGACAATAGAACTCACAGGGCTGAGCTTGCATTATGCAGGTTTACATCGTGTAGGCCTATGCAACTGCGATTAAAAAAGTAACTCACAGTCTATGCCATCACTGTTGTTTGTTTTTTTTACATTCAGGCGGCTAATAATTGTGGATTGAAAAGGTCAAGGTAGCCTAGCCAGCCCAAGTTTAAATATAAACCAAATTCGATCACATTCACATTTTCAGAAAATGAATTGATGTATTTATAGCCCATGTGTTTGTGTTAGGATAAAACGATTTTCTCCTAACACAAATAAATGGACTATAAATACACAACATTACAAATTTCTTCACCCTTGCCAGGGGGGAAAAGTCACAGTATTGCCTATAGCATATGCAGCTGCGGTTGTAATCAGTAGACTACAGTTGATCAGACTGAAATATCACCTCGTTTCCATCACATCATTTTTTTATTTAACTAGGCAAGTCAGTTAAGAACAAATTCTTATTTACAATGACGGCCGGATAAATCGCTGCTGCTTTAGCAGTAGCTAATGAGGACCCTAATAAAATACTAAATACTAAAATGAACACTGGAGGTAAGTGGAGAGCGTGCTTTGCACTTGGGCGTGCATTGTGGCAGGCTCGCTCGACCGGTTATGTCGGTAAACCTGATTGCTCAAGACACACAGAACCTGTATCCAATATGGACTGCTAAATTGTGCAAGAGTTGACAAATCATGAAGCAAAACAGTAGGCATACTTTCTCATTCTTGTTACCGCTTTTGAATCAACATTTTCATGAAACTGTGAGCACGCACATAAAATATATCTTCAAACAATTTACCTGTACAGGGACCGGAAAATCGGGTGTGCGTTCTACCAAAGCTTTTAATCCGATCGCTGCAGCAGCTCCTATTTCCGCAATGAGGTTATGGCCACATGCATGTCCAATGCCCGGCAGTGCGTCGTATTCAGTCAAGAAACCAACATTTATGACATTATTGCTCTCCTTGCCACCGACAGGTCCCCATATGGCACGGAATGCTGTCTCGAGCTTAAAATGACTGTCCACAGTCCATCCCTTCTCCTCTGAGAAAAATTTAACTAACCTGTCGTGAGACTTTCTTTCTTCATATGCGAGTTCTGGACAACTCCATATGTCTTTACTAAGACGATGAAGCCTGTCTTTGGCTTCGTCGATACAACTGCCAACTTTTTGTTTTAGCTCCACGAGCGTATCTGTAGTGTGCTGAGCCATTTATAACGAGTCGACTGAGTCAGCACTAAACAATGGACTGCAGACAGTAGGAACTCTTCATTTGCTCAGATTGACTGGAGTGTTGGAGTTTAAATCTTGGTCAAAGGGCATGTTTATGTTTTATAACGGGAATGTTACACCAGGGCCGGACTACTGCATTTGGGCACCGACAGTTTTTTGGGGAAATCAGCCAATTTACTGCATTTCAACACATTTTGCCTTGGTGCATTGAGAACAATGTGCTGTTTTATAATGCTATTCTGTACATTTTGTAATGAGGCTAAGTGAAAATGTTGCCGTTTGAAAGCACATTTTCTGCAATTCTACAGTTTTTGTTGCTATTTTATAGCGCATCTCGTGCTTGTTCACATTTTGCCATGAGGCTGGGAGAAAATGTGGCAGTTTTAAAATTAATTTCCTGCTAGTCTACACATTTCAGTATGGGACAGAGAAGAATTTGCAGTTTTAAAGCTAATTTCCTGCAATCTACACATTTTGCTATCATATATCTGCCCCCCCCCCCCCCCCCAAAAAAAAAAAAGATTATCCTACATGAAGAATTGCTCTACAGTTGTGGCCAAAAGTTTTGAGAATGACACAAATATTAATTTCCACAAAGTTTGCTGCTTCAGTGTCTTTAGATATTTTTGTCAGATGTTACTATGGTATAGTATAATTACAAGCATTTAAGTGTCAAAGGCTTTTATTGACAATTACATGAAGTTGATGCAAAGAGTCAATATTTACAGTGTTGACCCTTCTTTTTCAAGACCTCTGCAATCCACCGTGTCATGCTGTCAATTAACTTCTGGGCCACATCCTGACTGATGGCAGCCCATTCTTGCATAATCAATGCTTGGAGTTTGTCAGAATTTATGGGTTTTTGTTTGTCCACCAGCCTCTTGAGGATTGACCACAAGTTCTCAATGGGATTAAGGTCTGGGGAGTTTCCTGGCCATGGACCCAAAATATCGATGTTTTGTTCCCTGAGCCACTTAGTTATCACTTTTGCCTTATGGCAAGGTGCGCCATCATGCTGGAAAAGGCATTGTTCGTCACCAAACTGTTCCCGGATGGTTGGGAGAAGTTGCTCTCGGAGGATGTGTTGGTACCATTCTTTATTCATGGCTGTGTTCTTAGGCAAAATTGTGAGTGAGCCCACTCCCTTGGCTGAGAAGCAACCCCACACATGAATGGTCTCAGGATGCTTTACTGTTGGCATGACACAGGACTGATGGTAGAGCTCACCTTGTCTTCTCCGGACAAGCTTTTTTCCAGATGCCCCAAACAATCGGAAAGGGGATTCATCATCCAATCCCTGTACCTTTTGCAGAATATCAGTCTGTCCCTGATGTTTTTCCTGGAGAGAAGTGGCTTCTTTGCTGCCCTTCTTGACACCAGGTAATCCTCCAAAAGTCTTCGCCTCACTGTGCGTGCAGATGCACTCACACCTGCCTGCTGCCATTCCTGAGCAAGCTCTGTACTGGTGGTGCCCTGATCCCGCAGCTGAATCAACTTTAGGAGACAGTCCTGGCGCTTGCTGGAATTTCTTAGGCGCCCTGAAGCCTTCTTCACAACAACTGAGCCGCTCTCCTTGAAGTTCTTGATGATCCGATAAATGGTTGATTTAGGTGCAATCTTACTGGCAGCAATATCCTTGCCTGTGAAGCCATTTTTGTGCAAAGCAATGATGACGGCACGTGTTTCCTTGCAGGTAACCATGGTTGACAGAGGAAGAACAATGATTCCAAGCACCACCCTCCTTTTGAAGCTTCCAGTCTGTTATTCGAACTCAATCAGCATGACAGAGTGATCTCCAGCCTTATCCTCATCAACACTCACACCTGTGTTAACGAGAGAATCAATGACATGATGTCAGCTGGTCCTTTTGTGGCAGGGCTGAAATGCAGTGGAAATGTTTTGGGGGGATTCAGTTCATTTCCATGGCAAAGAGGGATTTTGCAATTCATTGCAATTCATCTTATCACTCTTCATAACATTCTGAAGGATATGCAAATTGCCATCATACAAACTAAGGCAGCAGACTTTGTGAAAATTAATATTTGTGTCATTCTCAAAACTTTTGGCCACGACTGTATGTGCCAGATCAAATGTTCTTCAGGCTGAGTAAACATGTTGCATAATGATATATGGTCAGAGGGGGCACTCTCATCCATTTACTTCAGTCTACAACAGCAATTCAGATAGGAGAGTTGGCTGATATTCAGCCTGGTTGAATAAAACAAGGTTAGTTGCACTGTTCAAAGTGGACACACTGCATTACGTTTGTTGCTAGTTTATTTTTCACTGTTGTGTAAATTATCCTCAACCACTGCCATTAATACTGATACTAGAGTACTACTCATTCTCTGTTGTATACAGATGTAGGATCTTCATTTGTGCAGGTTTGCTACAGCAGGAAAATAATGCTGCAGCAACAGGAAATGTGAATTATGTGGATTATAATTAATGGACATTTTTGTAAGGGTTGATACACTTTCATAAGGGAAAATCAAGTCTGAAATTTCAAAGTGGAAATTAAACTTCAGAAGCCTTAAAAAAACATTTTTTTTAAAACACTACACATTTTAAAATGTCCTGCCTTGGAGGAAAGTTCTCCTGCAACAGGGTGATCCGATTAAGATCCTACAGCTTTAATATACACTGCTCAAAAAAATAAAGGGAACACTTAAACAACACATCCTAGATCTGAATGAAATAAATAATCTTATTAAATACTTTTTTCTTTACATAGTTGAATGTGCTGACAACAAAATCACACAAAAATAATCAATGGAAATCCAATTTGTCAACCCATGGAGGTCTGGATTTGGAGTCACACTCAAAATTAAAGTGGAAAACCACACTACAGGCTGATCCAACTTTGATGTAATGTCCTTTAACGAGTCAAAATGAGGCTCAGTAGTGTGTGTGGCCTCCACGTGCCTGTATGACCTCCCTACAATGCCTGGGCATGCTCCTGATGAGGTGGCGGATGGTCTCCTGAGGGATCTCCTCCCAGACCTGGACTAAAGCATCCGCCATCTCCTGGACAGTCTGTGGTGCAACGTGGCGTTGGTGGATAGAGCGAGACATGATGTCCCAGATGTGCTCAATTGAATTCAGGTCTGGGGAACGGGCGGGCCAGTCCATAGCATCAATGCCTTCCTCTTGCAGGAACTGCTGACACACTCCAACCACGAGGTCTAGTATTGTCTTGCATTAGGAGGAACCCAGGGCCAACCGCACCAGCATATGGTCTCACAAGGGGTCTGAGGATCTCATCTCGGTACCTAATGGCAGTCAGGCTACCTCTGGCGAGCACATGGAGGGCTGTGCGGCCCCCCAAAGAAATGCCACCCCACACCATGACTGACCCACCGCCAAACCGGTCATGCTGGAGGATGTTGCAGGCAGCAGAACGTTTTCCACGGCGTCTCCAGACTCTGTCACGTCTGTCACGTGCTCAGTGTGAACCTGCTTTCATCTGTGAAGTGCACAGGGCGCCAGTGGAGAATTTGCCAATCTTGGTGTTCTCTGGCAAATGCCAAACGTCCTGCACGGTGTTGGGCTGTAAGCACAACCCCCACCTGTGGACGTCGGGCCCTCATACCACCCTCATGGAGTCTGTTTCTGACCGTTTGAGCAGACACATGCACATTTGTGGCCTGCTGGAGGTCATTTTGCAGGGCTCTGGCAGTGCTCCTCCTGCTCCTCCTTGCACAAAGGCGGAGGTAGCGGTCCTGCTGCTGGGTTGTTGCCCTCCTACGGCCTCCTCCACGTCTCCTGATGTACTGGCCTGTCTCCTGGTAGCACCTCCATGCTCTGGACACTACACTGACAGACACAGCAAACCTTCTTGCCACAGCTCGCATTGATGTGCCATCCTGGATGAGCTGCACTACCTGAGCCACTTGTGTGGGTTGTAGACTCCGTCTCATGCTACCACTAGAGTGAAAGCACCGCCAGCATTCAAAAGTGACCAAAACATCAGCCAGGAAGCATAGGAACTGAGAAGTGGTCTGTGGTCTCCACAGGCAGAACCACTCCTTTATTGGGGGTGTCTTGCTTATTGCCTATAATTTCCACCTGTTGTCTATTCCATTTGCACAACAGCATGTGAAATTTGTCAATCAGTGTTGCTTCCTAAGTGGACAGTTTGATTTCACAGAAGTGTGATTGACTTGGAGTTACATTGTGTTGTTTAAGTGTTCCCTTTATTTTTTTGAGCAGTATATATTAGATTAATCTAACATAATATTAGATGTAGAGAATAAACCCATACATTTATGGGAAGACTGACTGGCATTAAGAAGTTTGTGCCATCTCAGCCTTTTCAACAGACATTTTTCTGGTGAGGAACAGACAGACAACATATTGGGGGTAGCCAATATTTTAATGTCAATTTAGATATTAAATGTACCAAAATTATAAATAATTTTCTAATTGCCACGTGGGTGGTGTTTTTTCAAACATTAATACAAATTTAGTGACTAGACTAAAATCACTTTTCTTTTAACAATTGCAACAACATGAGTCGATCTTCGGTACAGTAATACAATTTCATCATTGTGACATCACTGAGAGTCAAGGAACAAGAGCTAGCAGCTGCCTGGCTCCAGAGGTCAAATGACCTGTCTCGGTCAATGAGAGAAGATTTGAAATAGACAAGATGGCGGCATACACATTGATTTAAATTTAATAACGGCGCACTTTCTAAATTCAAACAAACCCCCTGCAACTAGACATGGAGGTTTAGAAGACAACGGTTGTCAGGAATTGAGGAAGTGTCGCCATGTTAAGGTTGGTCAAAAATTCTCTGTGTTACGCCAAACAGTACCAAATCTGTAACAGCTAATGGAGCATCAGGATCTTATCACAGTAGTCTGTTACAATCTGTTAGCTAGGGTCAAAGGTGTGTTACATAATAATAAAAATCACTTCTGGTAAATATAATTCTCAGTGCTTTTGATGAAACATAACACTGGTGACCAGTGGGAAAATGAAAGACATGAAATAAAAATACAAAGCATATATATATTTTTTAAACATAACAGAAATGAGTCAGTGCTAGAGAATTAAAAGAATACGCACTCAGTGCTGAATGTCTGTTTTCTGCAGTGGCAGTTGTCCTCTTCAAAGGGAATCATTGATTCTGAGACGTTCACATTGCCACTCCATCTTCTTAATCTCGCCCACCCAGCCAGCTCAATCGGCCGTTGAGCTGGCAAGATTATTTTTGTACTACAGGACAAAAATGTGTACTGTAGTACAGGAGTTGTGAAACAATCTTCCTTCTAGAGAGTTCTGTCCTCCACAGTGCTTTCAGGGCAAGAGCAGGAAACAGGTGGGGTAAGGTTCACAGAACCCCAAACCATATGCTCGCCGCAATGGGGACCCGTGTTTTGTTTTTCAGTCAGTCTTGTGCAAATTTGTAAAATGTTTTCTTACGTTCAATGCAGCCCATTATTTACAGTAAAAAAAAGTGCACCAGTTCATGGAGAACATATTTTAGGCTTCAGTAACAAAACTATACTTTCTGTTAAAATAACATGAAAAATATACTCATTTTACATGTTTACAGAATTATACATTTACAGAAGTTCTTAAAAATAAAATAAAAACAAGCCTGCTTGCTCAAAACAATGTGAAATTGTATTACAGATCAAAAAGTCATTACATTCGGTTGCTGTTAAGTTATCGGTCCAGTTTTTCAGTGCCAAATGTGTTGTCATTGATCAGGTATAGAAGGATCGTTCCAGCTTTTCCATCCATTGTGATCATGGTTTATCTTGAACCTTCAGCAAAGACTTCAAATGAAAAGTCATTTTCTCTCGGTTGTGGTCGGAATGTTGGGGGACAGTCTCACCAACCCAGTGACTGGGTGGTTTGGGCAGGACACTTGGAGACGGGGGCTCGCTGAATTTAGCTCCAGCATAGATCTTCTCTCCGTCTTTGAGCTCCTCCTCGGGTACAAGCTCAGCTGGGGATACATTCACAATCTTGGCACTGTCAGCTGAGTTGAAGGGCTTCTTCTCTTCTCCACAGAGGAGCTGGAAGGGAGCAGAGGGTGGCTTCTGGTGGCAGCTGCTGTGGCTTTTCATTACTGAGAGAGCATTGCCAGGTGCATTAGCGTGCCTGCGCCTATGGCTCCGGGTGTTCAGATTCTGGGCAGCTTGATTGTGTCTATTGAGGTTGTGGACAGACTGGCCTGCTGGTCCTGTGGCTCTCTCCACTCTCACACTTTTTGACTTCAGTAGCTGGGAGGAAAGAAAAACTAAATTACAACCTCACAAGGGTCAGAACCATTCTAACGCTGTTATGCAAATTGACTTTATATTTTGATTGCTAAGCAGAACACTTGATGAAAGAAACAATTGCCTGTTCCATCTAATTTGTTTTTTGTGTCAATGACTTTTGTTAACGTCTCAGGAACTGGCACATCGTCAGCATGTTGAAATCCTTCAAAACAAATAACCTAAATACCTGTAACACGTCTATTCTGGTCCATATTGTTTTTTTAAACAGTGTACAATGTGAACCGTATTCCTATAGGTCCACTGGTAATAATACCAGTGCCCGATTCCAACCATGTACACGCCTTTAGAAGTGGAGTTTACGTACGTCATTTTTTCCATTCAAAGTTGGCAGGCAGTCTCGTTTGACTCTGCCTAGTTGTCGTTCATAATCACTCTGGTACGTTAACCTCGTGAGTGCACTACTTTAGAATGGGGTCGTTGGTTGAATATCAATTTGTAAATATGCAAACGTTGAGTTTTTAAGCCGTCAAAATAAACTAGGGGAAGGACTCCATCCCACTGCTTCAAGCGAATTTGTTTACACTATGAATGGTGGTTAATGGATACAAAGCAGGCATACTATTTCACTAAGAATAAACAAATAAAAAAGACATACAAATGTACAAGCACAGAATAAGAACGAAAACAATCTCGCTCTCAAAGTAACTCAATTGTATACCTCTTTTTTTGTTCCCTGCTTAATATTGTGAAGGGTCAACGCAGTCGCCTGGGTCCGGTTGGTCGTGAGCTCGGCACTCTGCACGGGGGATTTCGAAACTGCGACATTGTTGTCTGCCAGGTGCATGGGGTTGTTTCTCATCGGTTTTTGCTGGTGTGTTCGCTGTAACCCCAACATTGTCGAACGCAGTTTCCTCCCACCTTTCTTCAACATTGCTTGCCTTGGTTTGTTTAGGCTGGCCCCGACATGGTGGGATGTCAAAACCGATGGCTTATTGTTTTTAATAGGGTGACTTAGTGATTCGCCCAACATGACTTCAAAGTCCCGTGAAGGTGGCGAGGGGGGACACATCGACGAAATTAGATAACTTTTGAAAAATAGTCAGGCAGCCTTAAGTTATTTACCTTAGCTTAGTACTTCGCTATCAACAGCTAACAGTAGCTAAAGTTTCTCTAGCTCGTCGCTGGCGGTACTGAAGTCTGTCCAAAAACCTCTCTGTAGATCAATTGCAGTGGGTTTTTGATAATACATTGAAGACGAGTTCAACGATGTTGATGGCGTAGCTAGTCTCCTAACTCTATGCGATGTTTTACAAGACTCGAGATGGCGAAGAAGCGATGGACATCGCGCATGACAACTTCCTGACTATACACGCTACTCGCAAAACCCCGGATGTCGGTAGCCGCCACCATTTTAATTGGATAATGCAGAAGAAGCACAAAATTGCAGACCTCCCACGTTGGAAATTACGTAATGTATGTTGTCATTCATTCTCATGATGGGTACTTTCCAAGCCATCGACTATTGGAGCCTGGGAATATCTGTCTGACTGGCCGCCTGCCTCTCTGTCTGTCAGTGTAACACAGCAATATAATCATTTTCATTACACATAGAGATGTTTTCCAGACACACATTATTGTTTTGTTTTCTTCATGTGTCTGTCCTCTGAGCCAGGCAGCCAGCACTATTTTAGTATTCAGATCCCACTGAGGGAGGGCATTCAAGCTGTTGCTGAGCTCTTGTACATCTGCTTGTCTGGTTGGATCGGCAGCATCAAATCCGCTAGGCAACAGCTGCTGCCTGTGTTGCTGGGCTGGGGGAATGTCTCATCACATGAGCCGACCCTCTGTGATTGGTCATCCTGATCAACATTTTTTTTCCATCAAATTTTATTTTCACACGTACACACACAAAGATTATGTAATGAGTGTTAAGATTTGGTGGTCTGATGTACACTCATAGTATAGTAGACAGCTGTCCTGGCCACATTTTCCCTAAATTAAGGGAATTAAAATGAATCCTATCATGGGCAAATTTGTCCTCTGTTCCTCTGCTTCATGAGCATGTGACATTTTCAACCTCTCCCTGACTGAGTCTGTAATACCTACATATTTCAAGCAGACCACCATCCCTATGCCCAAGGAAGCAAAGGTAACCTGCCTAAATGATTACCGCCCCGTAGCACTCACGTCGGTAGCCATGAAGTGCTTTGAAAGGCTGGTCATGGCTCACATCAACAGCATCCTCTCAGATACCCTAGACCCACTCCAATTTGCATACCGCCCCAACAGATCCACAGATGATGCAATCTGAATCGCACTCCACACTGCCCTTTCCCACCTGGACAAAAGGAACACCTTTGTGTGAATGCTGTTCATTGACTACAGCTCAGTGTTCAACACCATAGTGCCCATGAAGCTCATCACTAAGCTAAGGACCCTGGGACTAAACACCGCCCTCTGCAACTGGATCCTGGACTTCCTGGCAGGCCACTCCCAGGTGGTAAGTGTAGGCAACAACACGTCTGCCACGCTGATCCTCAACACTGGGGCCCCTCAGGAGTGTGTACTTAGTTCCATCCTGTACTCCCTGTTCACCTACGATTGTGTGGCCAAACAAGACTCCAACACCATCATTACATTTGCTGACGACACAACAGTGGTAAGCCTGATCACCGACAACGATGAGACAGCCTATAGGGAGGAGGTCAGAGAACTGGCAGTGTGGTGCCAGGACAACAACCTCTCCCTCAATGTGAGCAAGACAAAGGAGCTGATCATGGACTACAGGAAAAGGCGGGCCGAACAGGCCCCCATTAACATCAACGGGGCTGTAGTGGAGCGGGTCGAGAATTTCAAGTTCCTTGGAGTCCACATCACCAATGAACTATCATGGTCCAAACACACCAAGACAGTCGTGAAGAGGGCATGACAAAACCTTTTCCTCCTCAGGAGACTAAAAAGATTTGGCATGGGTCCCCAGATCCTCAAAAAGTTCTACAGCTGCACCATCGAGAGCATCCTGACCGGTTGCATCCCCGCCTGGTATGGCAACTGCTCGGCATCTGACCGTAAGGCGCTACAGAGGGTAGTGTGTACGGCCCAGTACATCACTGGGGCCAAGCTTCCTGCCATCCAGGACCTATATAATAGGCGGTGTCAGAGGAAAGCCCATAAAATTGTCAGAGACTCCAGTCACCCAAGTCATAGACTGTTTTCTCTGCTACCGCACGGAAAGCGGTACCGGAGCGCCTAGTCTAGGACCAAAAGGCTCCTTAACAGCTTCTAACCCCAAGCCATAAGACTGCTGAACAATTAATCAAAAGGCTACTGGAATATTACATTGACCCCCCTCCATTTGTTTTGTACACTGCTGCTACTCTCTTGTTTATTATTTATGCATAGTCACTTCACCCCTACCTACATGTACACATTACCTCAACTAACCTGTACCCCCGCACACTGACTCAGTACCGGTACCCCCTGTATATAGCCTCGAAATTGTTATGTTATTGTGTTACTTTTTATTATTTTTGAATTTCTTACTTTAGTTATTTGGTAGATAATTTCTTAACTCTTCTTGAACTGCACTGTTGTTTAAGGGCTTGTAAGTAAGCATTTCACGGTAAGGTCTACACTTGTTGTATTCGGCGCAGTTTGATTTGATTTTGATATGCACTACCACACTATTGCACTCAGGTGAGCAACATTACATGATCAGACATGGCTACATCTATGCCTGTCATGAGCTGGGTCGTGAGGGATATGGGCAGGATATCTTATTTACATTATATAATTACGTGTTGAATGGATCAGATATTGTATTGGAATCCCTTTTGTATCTACAGTATATTTTATTTATTTATTTTATTTATTTCACCTTTATTTAACCAGGTAGGCAAGTTGAGAACAAGTTCTCATTTACAATTGCGACCTGGCCAAGATAAAGCAAAGCAGTTCGACAACATACAAAAACACAGAGTTACACATGGAGTAAAACAACATACAATCAATGATGCAGTAGAAAAAAAAATAAGACTATATACAATGTGAGCAAATGATGTGAGATAAGGGAGGTAAAGGCAAAAAAATGCCATGGTGGCAAAGTAAATAAAGTATAGCAAGAAAAGCACTGGAATGGTAGATTTGTAGTTTGAAGAAAGTTCAGAGATAAAATATAAATAATATGGTGCAAAGGAGCAAAATAAATCAAATAAATAAATACAGTAGGGGAAGAGGTAGTAGTTTGGGCTAAATTATAGATGGGCTATGTACAGGTGCAGTGATCTGTGAGCTGCTCTGACAGCTGGTGCTTAAAGCTAGTGAGGGAGATAAGTGTTTCCAGTTTCAGAGATTTTTGTAGTTCGTTCCAGTCATTGGCAGCAGAGAACTGGAAGGAGAGACGACCAAAGGAGGAGTTGGCTTTAGGGGTGACCAGAGAGATATACCTGCTGGAGCGCGTGCTACAGATGGGTGCTGCTATGGTGACCAGTTAGCGGAGATAAGGGGGGACTTTACCTAGCAGGGTCTTGTAGATGACCTGGAGCCAATGTGTTTGGCGACGATTATGAAGCGAAGGCCAGCCAACGAGAGCGTACAGGTCGCAGTGGTGGGTAGTATATGGGGCTTTGGTGACAAAACGGATGGCACTGTGATAGACTGCATCCAGCTTGTTGAGTAGGGTATTGGAAGCTATTTTGTAAATGACATCGCCGAAGTCGAGGATTGGTAGGATGGTCAGTTTTACGAGGGTATGTTTGGCAGCATGAGTGAAGGATGCTTTGTTGCGAAATAGGAAGCCAATTTGAGATTTCACTTTGGATTGGAGATGATTGATGTGAGTCTGGAAGGAGAGTTTACAGTCTAACCAGACACCTAGGTATTTGTAGTTGTCCACAAATTCTAAGTTAGAACCGTCCAGAGAAGTGATGCTGGACAGGCGGGCAGGTGCACGCAGCGATCGGTTGAAGAGCATGCATTTAGTTTTACTTGTGTTTAGGAGCAGTTGGAGACCACGGAAGGAGAGTTGAATGGCATTGAAGCTCGTCTGGAGGGTTGTTAACACAGTGTCCAAAGAAGGGCCAGAAGTGTACAGAATGGTGTCGTCTGCGTAGAGGTGGATCAGAGATTCACCAGCAGCAAGAGCGACATCATTGATGTATACAGAGAAAAGAGTTGGCCCAAGAATTGAACCCTGTGGTACCCCCATAGAGACTGCCAGAGGTCCAGACAGTAGGCCCTCCGATTTGACACACTGAACTCTGTCAGAGAAGTAGTTGGTGAACCAGGCGACGCAATCGTTTGAGAAACCAAGGCTACTGAGTCTGCCGATGAGGATGTGGTGATTAACAGAGTCAAAAGCTTTGGCCAGGTCAATGAATACGGCAGCACAGTATTGTTTCTTATCGATGGCGGTTACGATGTCGTTTAGGACCTTGAGCGTGGCTGAGGTGCACCCATGACCAGCTCTGAAACCAGATTGCATAGCGGAGAGGGTGCGGTGGGATTCGAAATGGTCGGTAATCTGTTTGTTGACTTGGCTTTCGAAGACCTTAGAAAGGCAGGGTAGGATGGATATAGGTCTGTAGCAATTTGGGTCAAGAGTGTCACCTCCTTTGAAGAGGGGGATGACAGCAGCTGCTTTCCAATCTATGGGAATCTCAGACGACACGAAAGAGAGGTTGAACAGGCTAGTAATAGGGGTTGCAATAATTTCGGCAGATAATTTTAGAAAGAAAGGGTCCAGATTGTCAAGCCCAGCTGATTTGTAGGGGTCCAGATTTTGCAGCTCTTTCAGAACATCAGCTGAATGGATTTGGGAGAAGGAGAAATGGGGGAGGCTTGGGCGAATAGCTGTGGGGGGTGCAGTGCTGTTGAATGCAGTAGGGGTAGTTAGGTGGAAAGCATGGCCAGCCGTAGAAAAATGCTTATTGAAATTCTCAATTATAGTGGGCTTATCGGTGGTGACAGAGTTTCCTATCCTCAGTGCAGTGGGCAGTTGGGAGGAGGTGTTCTTATTCTCCATGGACTTTACAATGTCCCAGAACTTTTTAGAGTTGGAGTTGCACGAAGCGAATTTCTGTTTGAAAAAGCTAGCCTTGGCGTTTCTAACTGCCTGTGTGTATTGGTTTCTAACTTCCCTAAAAAGTTGCATATCGCGGGGGCAGTTCGATGCTAATGCAGAACGCCACAGGATATTTTTGTGTTGGTTAAGGGCAGTCAGGTCTGGGGAGAACCAAGGGCTATGTCTGTTCCTGGCAACATGGCAACATCAGACCAATAATATATTATTAACATTCAAAGTCATACATATGATATGAAGGATGGCATGGAGAGCTGCATGGATGAGGCATGTAGAGAACCTAAAACGGAGACAGGTTCTCCCTTTGTTGGAAAGTAGTTGGTTGAAATTGTTTCAGATTGAGTGGAAAGAAAGAGCAATGAAGAGCCACATTTCAACCTTCATAATACACCTATATTGTGTCTTAGAAGCAAGACATGATGACAGACAGACCATCCCACCACATAATTGTTTCGGGTATCTGCAAGGAGATTTGTAACCTAACCTGTCATAATAAAATGTTACCACCTGTTTTGTTGTGTCCCTAGAAGCCAAATCTAACTAATGTAGCAACATTTGCAAATATATGTCTGTGCAGTGGTGGACCCAATTGTCATACTTGAGTAAAAGTGGGATGACCAAGGATGTTCTCTTGATGCGTGAATTTGAATTTTTTTCTGTCCTGCAAAGCATTCAAAATGTAACTAGTACTTTTGGGTGTCAGGGAAAATGTATGGAGTAAAACTACTTAAATAGTACTTTAAACTATTTTTACTTAAGTACTTTACACCACTGTGTTTGTGTCATATTTTATTGCGGTTGTACAATTTCATAATTTACAAAATATTTTTCCACACATTAAGCAACAAGGAGTTTTGGGGTTAGTCTGCCACCTAATGGTTATTTTAAGTAACTGTCATCAAATGGCAAAACAGCGCGGTGCACACTGGGAGATATTGAGAATTAGATTTTAGTTCGTTCATGGAAATTTATGTGGGTTCTTGAGAAAACGGAGGATTACCGCGACATTTGGACATTGAGCAATCGTGAGTAAAAACCTACATGTGGATAAATGTTCGAATTCCTGTATTAGACCATAAGGACTGGGTTAGGCCCAACATCTAACAAAATCAACCTCATTTTCAAGGCCCCAAATCCGCAGAGCATTGGCGCACGAGAGCTCGCGGTGAAGGGTGATCACCCAGGAAACGTTACACCGATGTTCAGCTGGCGGACTTGCTGTGGCTAACGTTAGCTACATCCTCAATTTGTGAAATTACAGTAGCCACTCTTGGGCAAAATGTCACACACTGGGCCTCCCCCTCGATGGCGGAATTGTCCTAGAAGAGGACAACCTGTAGCAGGTGAGTTGCGAACGCTTGTTGTGTTGCTACAACGTTGGCTAACGTTAGTAGCCACAGTACTGGTGTTGTGGCGCACAAGCTACCTAGCTAACGTTATCTGGCTCACACGGCAACGTGTCTCACATTGTATTTACACAAGTCAATGATTGACCTTTTTTAAGGCCTTTCGTTTGATCTACTAATTATTTACTGGACGAGAACCACGCGTTACCTTAGACTAGAGACAAAATCCCTATGCTAACACTGTTAGCTAACGTTATGTTAGCCCTTGTAGGCGAGTACATCACGTGTCACAACAAACCAGCATACGCATGTATTCATGTTAAAATTAATTGCCCAACAAGAAGCTAAAGTAAACACTAAGGGTCGGTGTTTCTATAGCAACCCCAGCTAAAAAGGGGTGTGTGTGTTTTTGTAGTTAGGATTAGCCAGCCAGATTAGGCTACATGAAACGTCACATGCCATTCGCTTAGAATCATAAAAGTGAATCATGCTTACTAGGGGCGCTCCTTTTAACGTTTTATTTCATGTAAATTGGCCATTAACCATATCATGACGTATGGAAAACACAGGACAGTGAGTGTAGATACATGAGTGGTACTGTTTTCATGGTGTCTGCATATGTTGTGACCTGTCTGTGACCCCTCTTACTTTCAACGTCTCACCAGGTAAATTCCTGCCAATGAAAACTATGTTGGGCCCCAAGTATGATGACAAAGTGCCAGAAGAGAACAGGTTTCATCCAAGCATGCTTTCCCAGTATTTGAAGAGTCTAAAGGTATGTCTTTCCTGATGTTGAAATGTGTTTATTAGTCATTTGTCTCTGTTTGGGAAAATATACTGTAACGACCCTGGGTTTATAAACACGGATATCGACTCTGACGCTTGAGCATGCTTTTGGGGCACAGTCAATAGTGTGCTGAACTTCGGGCTGGAAGGTTGAAGGTTCGAGACCTGCTCCCTGCCTGTTTCATTACATTGGTGTCAGAAGTGATCGCGACTTGCATCCGCGAACGTGCGTGTGCATGGCCAGTGAGTGCATTCCTATAAGACTTTGAGTCGCAAACTAGTGCGAGGACGTGCTCTTTGAAAGGAGGGAGTTGTGTAACGACCATGGGTTTATAAGCTGCTTGAGCCTGCTTTTGAGGCACAGTCGATAGCGTGCTGGACTTTCGGCTAGAAGGTTGAGGGTTTCGAGACCTGCTCCCTGCCTATTTCATTACAATACATTGGTACTCAATTCATCACTGTAGTCTAATGTCAACATATGTTTTGTGTCTTCTCTAGGTTAAAATGGGTTTGCTTGTTGATCTAACAAACACTACTCGCTTCTATGACCGCAACGAGATCGAAAAAGAGGGTGTTAAATATGTGAAGCTTCAATGCAAAGGGTATGTATGCGTGACCTGTTTTTTAAAACTCAAGATTAATTGTCTATATTTACACATACAAATGCCACTAGTTCAAAATAATGATATAATTTCTTGATTGAATATGTTGTGACGAGTTCCTTCCTTGTTTAGCCATGGAGAGAGTCCTTCAGCGGAGACCACTGCGATGTTCATCAGACTATGTGAGAACTTCATGGAGAAGACTCCAACTGAGTTAATAGGTAAGGAATGTTTGTACTGGAGCTGTACATTTTATTCTTCATTGTCAAACAATGTCCCAGGGTCTGGTGTGTTCTTCATGTGGAAAAACATGTTATTTTAGAATTTTTTTGGTCTCATTTTGGTAAGAGTCAAGAGGTGTAATTCATTTACGTTGTAACCTGGTGCAACAATATCCCAAAGAACACCAGTCTCCTCTTTGGGGTGTTGTATTATAGCATATGCCTTCATATCACTACAAAACAGATTTTCAAAGTAAGAGCAGGTCCAAGTTTGTACACTAGGGGGAGCCAGAATATAAGTACCAACAATTTCTCATCTTATCAGTCACCCTCTCTTCCTAATATTCTTTCAGCTCTTTATGATGTGATGCATTTTGTGTTTGTAAATACTATAAAACAGGTTTGTAAAATATTTTATAAAAGTAATCCCATCTAGGTCCTCCTGAGTGGCGCTGCGGTCTAAGACACTTCATTGCAGTGCTTGAAGCTTCACTACAGACCTGGGTTCGATCGCAGGCTGTGTCACATCCCAGGCTGTGTGTCATTAGCCAAGTGTCGTCCGGTTAGGTGAGGGTTTGGTTGGGGGGGGGCTTTACTTGCCTCATTGCGCTCTAGCGACTCCTTGTGGTGGGCTGGGCGCCTGTACCCAGACTTCTGGCGTTAGTTGGACTGTTTCCTCTGACACATTTGTCCGGCTGGCTTCCGAGTTAAGCAGGCGGTTGTTAAGAAGCGCATGTTTCAACCTCCACAAACAGATGTTCCTACACAACCAGGATGCTTTAAATGATTTGCCAGATGTCTAAATTGTTGCACTGCACTGTTCCC
Source organism: Salmo salar (assembly GCF_965601325.2). Classification (NCBI taxonomy): domain Eukaryota; kingdom Metazoa; phylum Chordata; class Actinopteri; order Salmoniformes; family Salmonidae; genus Salmo; species Salmo salar. The sequence goes on along the minus strand of NC_138296.1, from coordinate 61,400,582 downwards.
ATGGACACTATGGCCGTGTCTGAAATTTGTCTCGCTTACTACTTATTTACACTGCAAAATGTATACCAATTGTACTACTTACTATTTAGAACGTACTGTTTAGCGGTTAAGAGCGTTGGGCCAGTAACCGAAAGGTTGCTGGTTTGAATACCTGTGGCAACTAGATGAAAAATCTGTCGATTAGCCCTTGAGCAAGGCACTTAAATGACAAATCTAAATGTAGTGTAGTAAAAAACGAATACAGTAAGCAACAAATATCAGCATACTAGGCTCATCCTACTGAGAATGCGTAATCTAATGTGCAATTAAGTTCATTCCTGCCACTCGTTCATTTTGGTACAGTGCGGCTCCTCAGCTGATTATAAGCTGTTGTAAGACACATGTGGGTCTCTAAAGACAATTCTCTTCCTCAGTAGTGTGCAGCGAATTCTAATAAATGAAAAGCCGAAAGGAGCATGATATCCTGGCATTTAAAGCATACTATGTTTAAAATATTTCACATATTATAAATCTTTCTGTTTTTCGGATACCCAAAATGTGTACTATTTAGAATGTAAGTACGGGTATTCAGACATGGCATCTTTTGACAAAACTCCGTCCAAGGCTACTGGAGCACCGAGGTGTACTTCCATGCTCTGACCAGCAGGGGCCTCTGTGGCACTCTGTTGTGGCCTCTGGCAGTGCAGTTCCACAGCAACCTGTGTTCTGGCTGCTCGCCACTCAGTGCGCGTTGTAAATGAAATTGTTGGAACCTCAGGTTAGAATATATGAATGTAATTATAAAAATCTCCCCTGTCGGCCACCCATTGATATTTATCTGTTCTCTCTGGTATTAATGCAGATGTTGAAATTAGACAGCAGGACTGGAATTAGCAGACACATTTGTCATCTCCTTGCATCATTCCCCCTCAAATAAAAATGATCATCATTACTGGAGACTTCATCTCCATTTCCATCTTCCCCTTTAAATTTTATAGAAACCGCTGAATAACAATGACCGACTGCATCATGGCCGAGGGAGATGCTTCACAGACTGACATGGCCTAGATTCTAAAATCAAACCTGTCCCCCTCACCCCCCAAAATCACATCTCGATGCTGATAGATGCTCCGCAACTGACATACATTTTAAAGAGTGAAGATTTTGTTTGCCCCTATTATACTTCCCTGCTTTGAAAAATAAATGAACTGATTCCCTGTGTGCCCTGGCTGTTTCTCTGTCCCTCCTCCACCCCTCCCCTAGCGTTAGATTGGGTCTGCCGTTCGTATTCATAAAGCGACTCAGTGTAAGAATGCTGATCTAAGATCAGGTTCTCCCGGTCCCGTCATTATCTAAAAAAAGCTAAATGGATCCTAGATCAGCATTCCTACTCTGAAATGCTTTATGAATATGGGCCCTTGTGTATGTAGCATAACCTCCAGACATAGTGTCAGATAGTGGTTGATGAACTGGTTTTACAGTAACTGTCCAGTGTTTTCAGATTTCTATGAAATATGATCTTTATTTACTTACAATATGAGTGAAATTGTTTTCCTTCCCCCAAAATGGTAATTAAGTATTTTAAAAAGCAGCTTTTCTGTGTTGGAATGGTGTTGGCGTACCCCAACAACAGAATGGTGTGGGCATATACCGGTCATTCAAAATATTTATGCGAGTAGACCGCTGATTGGCCAGCTCATCTTCCTCTAGAGCTCTTATTGGCCAGCTGGTCCTCCTCAAGAAGATGACATCGTGTTCTGTTTGATGTGGGGTTATTTTTAAGTGTTTTTTTTTCCCCCTGTAATTTATGCTTTGGCCGTAAATGTGTTTTGACCCCTTTCTGTGTTTGCAAACATTGCCGCACAAGGGCAATGCTTGCAAGTTGGTGGCAGAACACGGAGGAGTTCTTGCAGGACACCAGGAATAAAAAAGCTAATGAGTGCATTTCACGCTACTTTTGTATTATAATTGGATTTTAAGGCTCGTATGAATGTCCTGCTTAATATAATGTTTGCGTCATTGCAAATCAACTGCATTATACTTCAAAAAAAACACTTCAACTTCAACCAGTAAAATGGCTCTTTGGCTAGCTTTTGCTACAGCCTAATTTCAATGAGCATTAGCATTCTAGCTAACAACTGCTGCATCCCACATTCTTTTTGTTGTTGAAAAGATCACAACCAAATATAATCTTAGTGACCTGTTGAAGAAGGAATCAAAACATTGTAAGCGTATGAGAACCCCAAAAAGGTATTTTGTTTAGAAGTAATACCATAGATTTATGTTTGTATGTTGAATGGGCGCAGATGGTGATGGCTTTGTTACTGCAGCCAAGAGTCGCACACATCGCTGCGTGACGTCAGTATGTTGTACTGGAAAGGGGTCTATAGGACGAGTCAACATTATTTGGATGTGAGTTAACAGAATATTACCTTTTTAAAAGTGCGATTTTCAACGGGCAGTTACTTTAACCCCCTAGAGTCAATTGACGCACATGATACAAAATCCCCATCAATATCCATTAGTTTAAGCTAGATGTCGATGTCGCACTTCTGCATCTTTAGTGAAAGATGGCAGAGCTAGAGCGGTGTTTGATTTTCGGGATGTCTCACGGACTGACAATCTTCAAATGAAAACGCCTGTAGCATCCGAACAGTAGCGTTTGCTCTGTGACCCCCGCAAGTGTCACAGGACTCATCTGAAGGTAACCGGTACCGGTTTAATAAAATCTATGCTACCTACCCAAAAAAAGGAGTTAAATATGTGTAAATTAAACAACACAAATATCTCCTAGAAATAAGACACTTCAAAACCTTGTTTTTATGATTTTTAACAACCTCATTTTTTTGCTATTTTATTAATGTTATTCAATGCGTTTCAATGGGATTTGGTACTAAAGGCCAAATTTATGATTTTATCAATTGAATCAATAAAGGGGTTTTAAAATGCTAAATGATCCATGGTATGACCACCCCCCACCTAGAGAAGCATCGCCCAGTAGACAATTAGGGGTCTTTCAGGACCCAGTGGGTATTATGCGTAGCCAGGCCACCAGCTCCACCACCTCCTGTCTTGACATATAGGATTCATGTCATGCATGTAATAAGATGGTTAGAAAGTGACAGGGTTATTGGACTGCCTCATTTGCGTTTTGTTGAATACAAGTGCGTGCGTGTGTGTGCACCAATTGTAGTAGTAGTGACAGATGGGCACTTTGCTTTGTTGACATGTGCAGTGTCTTCTCTGTTCTCCCACAGGTGTCCACTGCACGCACGGCTTCAACCGGACAGGCTTTCTGATCTGTGCTTACCTGGTGGAGAAGTTGGACTGGAGGTAAGGCCATGCCATCCCGATCAATCAACACCCCACAGAACTGTGTTTATCACATATGACTTCTGTCTGTGTGTGTGTGTCTCACTGCCAAATCACATGTTCACGTATTCCAACATTGACCACAGAACCAACACAATTCCCAGAGTGGTATGGCTTGCATCACTTCTGTGTGTTCAGGATGGACCCCTGCAGTCCCGTTAGGGGTGGAGCCATGTTGCTGTGGAAGCAGACTTAAGCCTTGTGGTTGACCGGGTTGGGTTCTATCAGAGACTTCTTCTATTACAACTATTCCTACCTGCACAAACCATATGATAAGCGCCAATACAAAACTGGCCACTTCATTGACACACCTCTGCAATAAAAGTCTCTGGGTTCTATATGCAGTACCAGTCAAAAGTTAGGACACGTTGACTCATTCAAGGTTTTTATTTATTTAAAAAAAAATGTCTACATTGTAGAATAATAGTGAAGACATCAAAACTATGAAGTAACACATGGAATCATGTTGTAACCAAAAAAGTGTTAAACAAATGAAAATATATTTTAGGTTCCACAAAGTAGCCACCCCTTGCCTTGATGACAGCTTGACTTTGTCCCAAATGTAATGTCACAAGGAGGGATGTTGTCAGTGTCAATAAAGTCGCGCTTGGGGAAAGACAGAGGCTCCCAGGCTGGTGGTGAAGAGTCAACTCCACACCTGACTCCAGAGGTGCTGAATCATTTACCTCAGCGGAAAAGAAAGGCAGGGGATGATTGTGTCTTTAGGCAGGAAGAGAATGTGTATTTGTAAATGGGTCTTGGAAAGGTTAGCGGAATCTGTAAATTCCCTTGGGCTCAGTGTTGGAGGTATAGGCAGGATGAGGATGAACAACCTCCTCATTCTCTTCCCCCCCATTTCCTCTGGTTAAATAATCCCACAGTACACACAGACAGAGACAGTCTGAGATGTGCATCAGTTCTGGTTCTGGATGACAATATCACATGTGGTTGATATTTCCTTTCTCACACGGTCAGCCACAGAATCAGTCAGCAGACGTATAATAACTACTCTGCTACTTAGCAGCTATCTGATCAGATATGTTTGTTGAAGGATTCTTGACAGGGTTGCCCATTGGTCAAATAGGACTGATGAGCTGAGACGTCTAGTACGCTGATGGCTCATTGACATCCTGTCTCTGAGTTCTGCTGTGAGGATAGAGGGCCTGACTGCTGTTTTTTTTGGGGGGGGGTGAACTATTGTTTTTATTCGATCACATCAAGGTGATGTGGTGGCAACCAGCGCTGAACAATACGTTTTTTTGGCAGCTGTCAGCGCAGCCACACTGTTTCTTGTTCAGCTGCATACTGCAGGGCTCTACGGTGCGACCATTTTACTTGCATATGCGTGCATATGTTTTGCTGTGCGACCTGAAATATTAATTTAGGAGCATTAGTGCACCTAGAAAAATTAGGCATTCTAACTGTAATCCCTCATATTTTGAATTGTGCTCCTGAATTTCTTTGTGTGCCTTCATTTTTCTACTTAGGCGCCCAGGTGCTCCTTGTAAAAAAAAAATATATATATACAAAAAAATAATAATAAAAATAAATAAAAAAGTCAGCGTAGAGCCCTGTACCTGAATCGTCATTAAGTAGAAGAGGAATTGGGGCACAGTTTTCTCAATCGTGTCAGACAGAATAGATTACACTTTCCAAATCTCATGACAATCCAGGGCCTGACTGATGTTCTGTTGTGTTCCTCTGTGTGTCTCTTGATGTGGGTCAGTGTCGAGGCGGCGGTGGCTGCGTTCGCCCAGGCCCGCGCCCCTGGGATCTACAAAGGCGACTACCTCAAGGAGCTCTTCCGTCGCTATGGAGACGTCGAAGACGCCCCCGCCGCCCCCGTGCTACCAGAGTGGTGCTTCGACGACGACGACGGCGACCAGGACGACGATGGCAACGTGATTGGCCAAGAGTCTCAGTCAGGCCCCTCCTCCTCTGAGTCGGCGCCGGGGAAACGGAGGAAGGAGAGACTAAAATTTGTGAGACTCAGACTGACTGAGAAAAGAGAGGGCACTGGGGAAATGGGCTGTTTCCAAATAGAGAGGCAGTGTCCCTAATGGTAAACTAACCCCTATATAGGAAATGCGTTGCCATTTGGGATGCAGTCTGAGAGTGACCGAGCACTGGGGAAATGTGCTGTAGCTTAGGAGCTGAGAGAGGATATCCATTGGTTCTGCTCCAGATGACACACAGCTCATGTGGTGTGACTGAGAGCCGTGTGGGACCCTCTGTGATATTGGCGCTCTCCAAATGTACATCATATGCATGCCTCTTAAGTCTGTGCAAGAGGAGACTCCTCTGAAGTGATACAAACAAGGGCAAATTTGCTTAAATCACCAGAAAGATATAAAAAAATACGGGGCCCTCATCTATTTTTCCATCTGCATCCCAAATGGCACTCCTATTTAGTGCCCTTTGGACCAGGGCACATAGAGCTCTGGTCGGAAGTAGTGTACTATTATAGGGAATAGGATGCTATTTGGGACATAGTCTCAGTCACAGACCCAATGAGAGCACCACACCATGGAATGATGGCATTAGATAACAGAAAATCTTCCCCAAATGTAATTCCTGGGCTGTTTCCCCGAGCTGTTAGGATTGTGTGTTTTCAATAGGACGTCAATGTATTTTTTTATTTCTTCTCCCAAATGTCCAAGTCCCAACTTGTTACGTGTCGTACTCTGTCTGTCTCAGGGTGCTATATTCGTGGAGGGGGTCACAGTGAAAGGCGTCACGCAGCTCACCACACAGCCTAAACTGGCCGAGATCCAACGGAAGTGTCAGGAGTTTGCGGAATGGGAAAAGTGAGGATTCTTTCTCTCTACTGATCTCTTTCTCAATCTCTCTTTGTCGTATATACCCTTCTGGTAGCACTGTGTGTGTGTGACTCACTCTTACTGGAGATTTTTATAGGCTTTGTACTAGAGGTCGACAGATTATGATTTTTCAACGCCGATACCGATTATTGGAGGACCAAAAAAGCCGATACCGATTAATCGTCCGATTTTATTTGTTTGTAATAATGACAATTACAACAATACTGAATGACCACTTATTTTAACTTTATATAATACATCAATAAAATCAATTTAGCCTCAAATAAATAATGAAACATGTTCAATTTGGTTTAAATAATGCAAAAACAAAGTGTTGGAGAAGAAAGTAAAAGTGCAGTATGTGCCATGTAAGAAAGCTAACGTTTAAGTTCCTTGCTCAGAACATGATAACATATGAAAGCTGGTGGTTCCTTTTAACATGAGTCTTCAATATTCCCAGGTAAGTTTTAGGTTGTAGTTATTATAGGAATGATAGGACTACTTCTCTCTATACGATTTGTATTTCATATACCTTTGACTATTGGATGTTCTTATAGGCACTTTAGTATTGCCAGTGTAACAGTATAGCTTCCGTCCCTCTCCTCGCTCCTACCTGGGCTCGAACCAGGAACACATCGACAACAGCTACCCTTGAAGCAGCGTTACCCATGCAGAGCAAGGGGAACAACTACTCCAAGCCTCAGAGCGAGTGACGTTTGAAACGCTATTAGCGCGCACCCGCTAACTAACTAGCCATTTCACATCGGTTACACCAGCCTAATCTAGGGAGTTGATAGGCTTGAAGCCATAAACAGCGCAATGCTTGAAGCACAGCGAAGCGCTGCTGGCAAAACGCACGAAAGTGCTGTTTGAATGAATGCTTAATTATAATATAATAACACACAGAAATACGAGCCTTAGGTCATTAATATGGTCGAATCCGGAAACTATCATCTCGAAAACAAAAAGTTTTTCCTTTCAGTGAAATACAGAACCGTTCCGTATTTTATCTAACGGGTGGCATCCCTAAGTCTAAATATTCCTGTTATATTGCACAACCTTCAATGTTATCTCATAATTACATAAAATTCTGGCAAATTAGTTCGCAACGAGCCAGGAGGCCCAGACTGTTGCATATACCCTGACTCTGCATGCAATGAACGCAAGAGAACTGACACAATTCCACCTGGTTATATTGCCTGCTAACCTGGATTTATTTTAGATAAATATGCAGGTTTAAAAATATATACTTCTGTGTATTGATTTTAAGAAAGGCATTGATGTTTATGGTTAGGTACAGTCGTGCAACGATTGTGCTTTTTTCGCAAATGCGCTTTTGTTAAATCATCCCCCGTTTGGCGAAGTCGGCTGTCTTTGTTAGGAAGAAACAGTCTTCACAGTTTGCAACGAGCCAGGCGGCCCAAACTGCTGTATATACCCTGACTCTGTTGCAAGAGAAGTGACACATTTTCCCTAGTTAAAAGAAATTCATGTTAGCAGGCAATATTAACTAAATATGCAGGTTTAAAAATATATACTTGTGTATTGATTTTAAGAAAGTCATTGATGTTTATGGTTAGGTACATAAGCGATTATATGCAACGCAGGACAGGCTAGATAAACTAGTAATATCATCAACCATGTGCAGTTAACTAGTGATTATGATTGATTGTTTTTTATAAGATAAGTTTAATGCTAGCTAGCAACTTACCTTGGCTTCTTACTGCATTCGCATAACAGGCAGGCTCCTCGTGGAGTGCAATGTAAAGCAGGTGGTTAGAGCGTTGGACTAGTTAACTGTAAGGTTGCAAGATTGAATCCCCGAGCTGACAAGGTAAAGATCTGTCGTTCTGCCCCTGAACAAGGCACTTAACCCACCGTTCCTAGGCCATCATTGACAATAAGAATGTGTTCATAACTGACTTGCCTAGGTAAATAAAGGTGTAAAAAATACCGATTTCCCATTGTTATGAAAACTTGAAATCGGCCCTAATTAATCGGCCATTCCGATTAATCGGTCAACCTCTACTTTGTACTGTTATAGGCGTCCGCATGCTTCCCATCCAAAACAGTTTGCATATTCTTTTGTGTATTTTTAGTATATATATTTTCTTACCCCTTTTTCTTCCCAATTTTGTGGTATCCAATTGGTAGTTAGTCTTGTCCCATCGCTGCAACTCCCGTACGGACTCGGGAGAGGCAAAGGTCGAGAGCCGTGTGTCCTCCAAAACACAACCCAACCAAGCCGCACTGCTTGTTGACACAATGCCCACTTAACCCGGAAGGCAGCCGCCCCAATGTGTCGGAGGAAACACCGTACACCTGGCGACCGAGTCAGCTTGCACTGCGCCCGGGCCGCCACAGGAGTCGCTAGAGCGCGATGGGACAAGGACATCCCGGCCGGCCAAACCCACCCATAACCCGGACGATGCTGGGCCAATTGTTCGCCGCCCCATGTCTCCCGGTCGCGGCCGGCTGTGACAGACCCTGGACACAAACCAATTTGTGACGTTTTGGTCTTTGGCAAGGTTTTTTTTTTTTGTTGATGTTCGTGCACTCACCATTTTTTCTTGTGGCATGCCGAAGGTTGGTAGCCAAAGTCTATGGCCCTTCGTTGATGATTGGTCAACAGTAAGGATTCTTCAATTAAGTGTTTATCATTCAACGAGAGACTCGTTTTCATTCAATTGAGAATTACTGGACCAAACATCTTAGCTGGAAGTAAAATTGTGCGGCAAAGACCTCGGAACAAAATAACTCAAGAAATCAAATATATTTTTTTAAATCTTAGATGAATTCTGACTTTTGAGGAAGTGTACACTGGCTACACCGTCTCAAGAGGGCGAGAGTACTATTGCCCCTTTTTGTCTCGTTTTTCAAGCTAAGGTCTTAAGGGAGTATGCGAGGCACAGACATTCACTTCGCCAAGCTGAGTTCTGCTAGGAGCGAACCGAACCTAATATGCAGACGCCTTAAGAGATACAAGGGTAGGAAATGACTGTTCTGCCGTAGGTGTCTTTTTTCTTTACTAGCGATATGGAGGAATTGTGGTGTTTCAGCTCTACAGCCTCATGTCTCATATGAGAGGAGTTTCATGTAAGAGTTTTATAAAGCTGTCTGAATTTCTAATCTCTTATGTTCTCACCAGGACATTGTTGATAAAAGGGTATTCTGTGTGTATTCTAGGTCCGGGTTTCCAGGTGCTCAGCCCGTGTCCATGGACAGGCGGAACCTTCGCTTTCTAGAACAGAATCCCTACAAGGTCAGCTGGAAGGCTGACGGCACACGGTGAGTCCCTCGTCTTTTGGTGTCCTCCCTCCTCCTATATAACCACAAAGGGCTCACAACAGGTTGGTTAACACACTTATAGAATTCCCATCCAACTGTGCTTCACTGGAGGACTTGAATATGAATCAATTTGTGCAGTGGATTTGGCAATTTAGATGTTTTCTCTCCTCTCCCTGGTATTTAGCTTCCAGTCCTCACTGACAATATGCAGGAATATTATGGTGAGCAGCACATGCCTTTTATATGGCAGTATCTGACTGTGCACTCAGCACTGATCCCCTGGCTTCATTTATCATTCATTTTCCTGGCCTTTTAGTCAGGACTGTGAGCTGAATACTAACGTTGTTCCCGTACACTGCAAATATGGATTTTAATCGTCTTCGATTAGCCCAGCACACTTGAGTGGCAGCGCTACTCGGTTTGTGTGGAGGTTGGCTTTAATTGCGGAGTGGCTGGACAGAGGCAGCCACAGGTGTAGCCAGGGGTTGTGGCTGTCTCACACAAATTTCCTTCTCACTGGAATAAGACTTCCAACAGATCAACACAGATCATCTTTCCAATCACTTTTCAGTGTGAATTGTTTTGCCTTCCCATACCCTGGAGGCCAGCATCCTGTCCAGGGGCTGTACTTGTTTTTAGTATTCTGTCGGCCTGTACTGAAACACTTTCTCTCTTGATACGCTGGTGAATATTTCATGAAGCAATGCAGTCAGTTTGAGAAATTTGACATATCAGTGCTTTCATTTCCTGAGGGAGTGAGGTGAGTGGTCTGTGGAGACCTGGCACCCATCCAAGAAGGAACATGTCCACCCAGCTCTCTTCAGCTACCAACCCTTGGTCAATGTCACTGATGGGGGTCCTTGGCGCTCTGGGTCTTTTCGAAGAAATGCCCCAGATGCTCCAACTTATATAAGTGAGAAGAATCAGGCCCACCTCAATCATTTAGGGGCAATTCCCTTAGTCGGTACAGAGGCGGTCCATAGGCTGATGGCAGGCCGTGCTTAGAGCAGATTTATGTTTTCCAGAGCCGAGATGGGTTTCCCATCTAAAACTCCTTGGTTATGTCCCAAATGGCACACTATTCCCTACATAGTGTGATACTTTTGACCAGGACCCATAGGGCTAGTGAATTATATAGGGGATAGGGTGCCATTTGGGACGTAACCCATGTGGTGTTCAGATAAATGAGAGTAGCTTGTTTTCTCCTGAGAGCCCAGCCAGGCCTTCTTATTCACTTTGCAACGGCTCGCCTGTTGTGGAACCACTGCCTCCCCGCCCACTGCCTCCCCGTCCACTGCCTGCTTGCCTTTCAGCTTTTCTCCAACCACTTCTTCCAATGTTCCTTCATCTTATTGCCACTTTAATGCATCTCCAATTGCTTATTCTACAGGAGATGAAACAAGCTCACTCTATGGCTTTTTGCTTATTTGTTTCCCCTGGCCTGCATTCCAAAGTACATTATGAATGAGCCCTTGTGGGTTGGAAGCCATGGTAAATGTTCAAATTGTTGCTCTGTAGTTTTTGTTGTTGTTGTAATATCAGTTGGGAGTGAGTCATGCATGACTGAGTAGCGTCATCATGAACAGGTCCCAGTCGTTGTTTAAATGCCCAGTTGGAAGGGAAGCAAAAATAATGGAAGTGAAAGTAGTGGGAAGAGGAGTCATTGAATAAATGCAGGTCTGTCAGAAACTGACGTTGATCTGTCCTTTGCTGGAGCAAATTGAGCCCGTCACACCAGATAAAGATGTCTTATCACACAATGCACAGTACTGCTCCATCAGTATACCAATAACAGGGCTTAGAGATATCGAAGCAATGATACTTCCTGAGATTTGCCTTCGGGGATTGCTTTCTGGCTGATGCAGCTGTCCACCTTTTTAAGTTTACTTCAGCTTTTAACATGCTGTCTGGTATCTATCCAGGTTACAGCTCAATGCTAAAAACAGTCTGAGACTCCATTCTCCCCATCCCTCAGTGCTTCTCATCACTCAGCAAGAGACATCTTACCTTAGGTGTATTCATTAGTCGGAAATCTGTTGCAAAACCGTTTGCTGTAGGAAGCAAACGGAATGAAACTGGGAGGGACCTACCTGAATTTTGTTCAATAAACTCTTGTTTTTGTTGCAAAAAATATCTGTTTGAAGTAAACGGATGGAATCAGACTAATGAGTACACCCCTTGACATCTCTTACAGAAGGTGTAGGCAACCCTGGTCCTGGAGTACCGTAGGGACTTCATATTTTTGATTTAACCGACCTGGAAGACCAGGTGTGTTGAATTTAGGCAATCACTTAACTGATCAATTGACCAGGTGTGGTGCCCATGTTGGAACATAATCCTGTGGGACTCCAAGACCAGGTTTGCCTACCCCTGTCTTACAGTAACTGTCCAGTGAAAATATGGGTACAGTACCAGTCAAGTTTGGACACCTACTCATTCAAGGGTTTTTCTTTTATTTGTACTTGTTTCTATATTTTAGATAAATAGTCAAGACATCTAAACTATGAAATGACACATGGAATCATGTAGTAATCAAAAATGTGTGGAATTTCTTTATTTCTTAATGCTTTTGCGCCAGTCAGTTGTTGTGACAAGGCACGGGGGTATACAGAAGATAGCCCTATTTGGTAAAAGACCAAGTACATTTTATGGCAAGAACTGCTCAAAAAAGCAAAGAGAAATTACAATTCATCATTGCTTTAAGACATGGTCAGTCAATCTGAAAAATGTCAAGAACTTTGAAAGTTTCTTCAAGTGCAGTTGCAAAAACCATCAAGTGCTATGATGAAACTGGCTCTCATGAGGACCGCCACAGGAAAGAAAGACCCAGAGTTACCTCTGCTGCGGAGGATAAGTTCATTAGAACTACCAGCCTCAGAAATTGCATCCCAAATAAATTCTTCAGAGTTCATGTAATAGACACATCTCAACACCAATTGTTCAGAGGAGACTGCGTGACTCAGGCCTTCATGGTCAAATTGCTGCAAAGAAACCACAACTGAAGGACACCAATAAGAAGAGACTTGCTTGGGCCAAGAAACACAAGCAATGTGTAGACCGATGGAAATCTGTCCTTTGGTCTGATGAGTCCAAATTTGAGATTTCTGGTTCCAACCGCCGTGTCTTTGTGATGCAGAGTAGGTGAACGGATGAACTCTGCATGTGTTGTTCCCACCTTGAAGCATGGAGGAGGTGGTGTGATGTGTGGGGGGTGCTTTGCTGGTGACACTGTCAGTGATTTATTTAGAATTCAAGGCACACTTAACCAGCATGGCTTCCACAGCATTCTGCAGCGACACGCCATCCCATCTAGTTTGCGCTTAGTTTTTCAACAGGAAAATGACCCAACACACCTTCAGGCTGTGTAAGGGCTATTTGACCAAGAAGGAGAGTGATGGAGTGCTGCATCAGATGACCAATTGAGATGGCTTGGGATGAGTTGGACCACAGAGTGAAGGAAAAGCAGCCAACAAGTGCTCAGCATATGTTGGAACGCCTTCAAGACTGTTGGAAAAGCATTCCAGGTGAAGCTGGTTGAGAGAATGCCAAGAGTGTGCAAAGTGTGGCTGTTTGAAGAGTTTCAAATATAAGTATTTGATTTGTTTAACACTTTTTTTTGGTTACTACATGATTCCATATGTGTTATTTCATAATTTTGATGTCTTTATTATTCTACAATGTAGAAAATAGTACAAATAAAGAAGAACCCTTGAATGAGTAGGTCAACTTTTGACTGGTACTGTGTGTATATATATTTTGTTAAACCTCATATTCTATTAGCTCATACCCAAATTATGTTGTTGACCCTTCCTTTACTTGTAGGTGTGGAAAAAGCATTTAATTTTAAGAAAACACTCAGTAAAACCCCATCTCAAACAAACAAAATGTTTCAAATTTGCTTTAACCTCTTAGTGACCCCTTCGAGACAGGATCCCGTTAACGGGATCGTTTGACAAAATAGCATGGCGTGAAATTCAAAACAACAAAATTCTAATAATTTCAATTTCTCAAACTTACACCATTTTAAAGATACACTTCTCCTTCATGTAACCACATTGTCCGATTTTCAAAAAGGCTTTACAGCGAAAGCAAAACAATAGATTATGTTAGGAGAGTACGTTGACAAAAATAACCACACAGCCATTTTCCAAGCAAGGAGATATGTCCCAAAAACCCAAAACACAGCTAAATGAAGCACTAACCTTTGACGATCTTCATCAGATGACACTCCTAGGACATCATGTTACGCAATACATGTATGTTTTGTTCGATAAAGTTCATATTTATATCCAAAAACAGCATTTTACATTGGCTCGTGATGTTCAGAAAATGTATTCCCACCAAAACTTCCAGTGAATGACCACATCAATTTACAAAAATACTCATCATAAACGTTAACAAAATACATAACAATTATTTTAAGAATTACAGATACAGTAGTCCTTTATGCAACCGCTGTGTCAGATTTTAAAATAGCTTTTCGGCGAAAGCACATTTTTCAATTTTCTGAGTACATAGCTCGCCATCAAAGCAAGCTATACAGACACCCGCCAAGTTCTGGGGTCACCTAAACTCAGAATTAGTATTATAAATATTCTCTTACCTTTGCTGATCTTCGTCAGAATGCACTCCCAGGACTGCTACTTCCACAAGAAATGTTGTTTTTGTTCGAGATAATCCATATTTATGTCCAAATACCTCCGTTTTGTTTGTGCATTCAGGTCACTATCCAAAGGCATAATGCGCGAGCATGATTCCAGACACGAAAAGTCAAAATGTTCCATTACCGTTTGTAGAAACATATCAAACGTTGTTTGCAATCAATCTTTAGGGTATTTTTAACGTAAAATTGCGATAATATTCCAACCGGACAATAGCGCATACCCAAACCCTTTGTCCATAGGCAGTCCACTGATTGACTGAGCTACTATTATCTGCCCAGTAAGAGGAGAAGCCTGTTGACAGCCAATGGAAGCCTTAGGAAGTGCAACGTGACCCCACAGACACTGTAGTTTCGATAGCGATTCAAAAGAACTACAATTCTCAGATCTTCCACTTCCTGGTTTAATTTTTCTCAGGTTTTTGCCTGCCATATGAGTTCTGTTATACTCACAGACACCATTCAAACAGTTTTAGAAACTTCAGTGTTTTCTATCCAAATCTACTAATAATATGCATATTCTAGTTTCTGGGCCAGAGTAGTAACCAGTTTAATTTGGGTACGTTTTTCATCCGGCCGTGAAAATACTGCCCCCTAAGAGGTTTTAAACATTGTGTCATCCAGCAGCTTTTTCCTTTTTTCTCCCCCAAATTCTCTGGTGGGGAGAAGGAGACTAGGAGGGGCTAAGGATTGCACACTGCGCAAGCTGGTTAGCAATCCACAGCTGGTGTTAGCAAAACGGACAAAGCCTATACAACTATCTCGCAAGTCACTTCCATTTCAAATTATGTGGTTTGTAGGAGACTGCTGGCTGTTTAGAAACAGTTATCTAGCTAACGTTAGTTGGCATGCTAATGTTACCTATCGTGGCTAGCCAACAAGAATAAAGATCCTCCACACAACAACCGTCTTGCCTTTCCCTCTATTTTTAATCCTATGGTTTGTAGCTAAAAGTTGGATGTCAACAGGAAACCTAGTTAGCTGTTGTTGACTGATCAAGGAAGCTCCAGTTAGTTAGTTGGCTAGCTTAGCTGCTAGGGGCACACATCATTTGCAAACACAGTATTTGTTGTGTTTTAGTGAGTCCGCCAGATCAGAGGCATTTAGGGATGACTACTCGTTAAATTGATAGGTGCGTGAATTGGACCATATTGCTGTCCTGCCTGAGCATTTGAAATGTAACGAGTACTTTTGGGTGTAAGGGGAAAATGTATGAGAGTGAAAATTACATGAAGTGGAGTAAAAGTTGTCAAATATACACTGCTCAAAAAAATAGGGAACACTTAAACAACACAATGTAACTCCAAGTCAATCACACTTCTGTGAAATCAAACTGTCCACTTAGGAAGCAGCACTGATTGACAATAAATTGTCTGCTCAAACGGTCAGAAACAGACTCCATGAGGGTGGTGTGAGGGCCCGACATCCACAGGTGGGGGTTGTGCTTACAGCCCAACACCGTGCAGGACGTTTGGCATTTGCCAAAGAACACCAAGATTGGCAAATTCGCCACTGGTGCCCTGTGCTCTTCACAGATGAAAGCAGGTTCACACTGAGCACGTGACAGACGTGACAGAGTCTGGAGACGCCGTGGAAAACGTTCTGCTGCCTGCAACATCCTCCAGCATGACCGGTTTGGCAGTGGGTCAGTCATGGTGTGGGGTGGCATTTCTTTGGGGGGCCGCACAGCCCTCCATGTGCTCGCCAGAGGTAGCCTGACTGCCATTAGGTACCGAGATGAGATCCTCAGACCCCTTGTGAGACCATATGCTGGTGCGGTTGGCCCTGGGTTCCTCCTAATGCAAGACAATGCTAGACCTCATGTGGCTGGAGTGTGTCAGCAGTTCCTGCAAGAGGATGGCATTGATGCTATGGACTGGCCCACCCGTTCCCCACACCTGAATCCAATTGAGCACATCTGGGACATCATGTCTCGCTCCATCCACCAACGCCACGTTGCACCACAGACTGTCCAGGAGTTGGCGGATGCTTTAGTCCAGGTCTGGGAGGAGATCCCTCAGGAGACCATCCGCCACCTCATCAGGAGCATGCCTAGGCGTTGTAGGGAGGTCATACAGGCACGTGGAGGCCACACACACTACTGAGCCTCATTTTGACTTGTTTTAAGGACATTACATCAAAGTTGGATCAGCCTGTAGTGTGGTTTTCCACTTTAATTTTGAGTGTGACTCCAAATCCAGACCTCCATGGGTTGATAAATTGGATTTCCATTGATTATTTTTGTGTGATTTTGTTGTCAGCACATTCAACTATGTAAAGAAAAAAGTATTTTATAAGATTATTTCTTTCATTCAGATCTAGGATGTGTTGTTTAAGTGTTCCCTTTAGCAGCACCTCTCTGATCGCCTCCTCTCTCAGGATGCTTCCCAGATGACGTCCTATTCCCGATATAGTGCACTTCTTTTGGTGCACGATAACGGGAAAAGGATGTCATTTGGGACAGACGGACGCACCCTGGGTCAATTGCTTGTGTGGCGGCGTTGGAGGCGTTCGCTGAGCTGCGTATGCTCCCTTGCTATGATGATGAGATTAGCTTTTAATCTCCACCACCTTCGGCCGTAATTAATCACCAGAACTGTTTCGTAATAATTAATGTGTTCACATTACTGAAATATGAGCCCTCAATGCCAGAAGCAGTTAGAGCTGGGAAATTATTGCCACATGTTGGCGATATGATTTAATTGGAATTAAGGATGCTAACGCATATTTCTTCAGGAAGGAGATTTACTGATTGATTGCCAAGGTGCAGTTTGATCTTAATTTATCTTCCCCAGGCCCCTCACGGATTATGCAAAGAATTCCTGACTCTTATCTCAGTCGTTACATATCCCACATGCCGCCTGGCAGGGCACATTTTAACTGCTCTATTGGAAATGTGTCTCTGGACTCAAGCTGGTCCTGCGAGATTGGTCAGCAGGAGTGACAGACCGCTGAGGGGGGTCTGAGTAGTTTGGGACGTAGGGGTCTTGGTTGGAGGGGGCTCTCCTGGCTGTCAGCGATGGTTTGATCCTTGTCCTGATCCATGGGTTGAAGAGGGGGAGGGAGAGTGACACTAATCAATGTGGTCCCTGGGTCTCCATTATCTCAGACCAACAGTGGACAAGAGCTTAACTCCTCTTTTCTCCTTCCTCTCACCCCCTTCTCTACCCTAGCCGCAGTCATTTTCTCAAAATGAGTAATCAATAGGACTGATGGTGTTTAATAAAAAAGAAAGAATTGATGTGTAAGAGGTGTTGGATTAGATTGTATCTCTAGGGTTGCTATTGAAGGAGACTTAGACACTGGTTGTGTATCTAATGTTGGCAGTTATTATGCTATGCCTCTCACTAAATTTGTATTGTGTTGATCTGCCAGATTTTCAATATTCAGATCTTAATTTGAAATGGGAAGCTAGAATCCTTAATAGAAACAATAACAAATCGGTCACCCCACCTCAATTTTGGTAAAAAGCCTGTCCCCGACAGGGACCGGTAATCTTTTAAATGTCTATTTTTCCATATATAGACACATCCCATGTGTTTTAATCAAATCAACTATATTCACTGAGCTTGTCTGATGCTTTTAAGCGAACTGTTTGATTTAAATAATTAAGACGCACACACAAGCGACTAGAGAGAGTCTGACCGCAATTGATTTGATTGTGCCGGGGCTGGCTCAGACTAGCTGCGCTGTGTAAAAAAAAAAAAAAAAAAAAAACATTTTTTTTTTACAGCGAGTGACTGTGACTAGCACCAGTTCACTCTCTCCTCCCTGCTGCACAGAACATCAACAGTGTTTATCGCGCTGTCCGTGTTGCTGAAGCTGCAACATACTTGGACATTTCGGACCAAAAAATTGTTACCGAAATCCCTAATTTGTTTAGGAAAAAATTCCCTCAACCCTTGCTCTCTTTACGTGACACATGTATGCATCCATCGCATGCACGTGACCAATAGGGCCTGACCTATGGCACATAATCACATCAATAAATTGGTAATAACAAACTCTGAACACCGTAAAACTTGTGACAGCAAAATGGATGCAGAGGACGTGACAAATGAACTTGGTTGCACAGGAAGTAAAGGGGAAGTTAGATGTGTGGAATAAATTTGACTAGTTGTGGGAAATACCGGAGCTCAAGAAAAAGAAGGTAAGGAGCAAGCGCTGCGAGCATATTATGTGTGCCAAACAGGTGCTGTTAGATTACAATATAATTTTCCTGACCATTTGGAACAATGTGAACAACACTAAATAAATGATAGCGTACCAGAGAGTGTTGTAAAACCTTTATTACAGCAAAGACCAAAAACGGTCGCATTCAGTCGTGAATGCAATTTCTGAAATGGGATGCTTTAGGCCTATTGTTTACGCACATTTTTTTATTTTTTATTTTTACCTTTTTATTTAAAAAAAAAAACTTGTACATTTTATTTTTAAAACTAAAATGCTTGATTTGCATTTCAAATCATGAATGACTCCTATGCTGATGACATGAACAAATCAATTGTTGATTGATACAGTAGCATATATATACTGTACAGTACATTCGGAAAGTATTCAGACCCCTTGACTTTTTACGCATTTACATCCTTATTCTAAAATTTACGTTCCCCCCCCCCCCCCTCATCATCAATCTACACACAATACCCCATAATGACAAAGCAAAAACAGGTCATTTAGAATTTTTTGCACATAAATTAAAAACTTTTACATTTACATAAGTATTCAGACCCTTCACTTAGTACTTTGGCGAAGCACCTTTGGCAGCGATTACAGCCTCGAGTCTTCTTGGGTATGACGCTACAAGCTTGGCACAGCTGTATTTGGGGAGTTTCTCCCATTCTTCTGTGCAGATCCTCTCAAGCTATGTCGGGTTGGATGGGGAGCATTGCTGCACAGGTATTTTCAGGTCTCTCCAGAGATGTTTGATCGGGTTCAAGTCCGGGCCCTGGCTGGGCCACTCAAGGACATTGAGAGACTTGTCCCGAAGCCACTCCTGCGTTGTCTTGGCTGTGGGCTTTGGGTTGTTGTCCTGTTGGAAGGTGAACCTTCGCTCCAGTCCCGGCCGTTGAAAAACATCCCCATAGCATGATGCTGCCACCACCATGCTTCACCGTAGGGATGGTACCAGGTTTCCTCCAGACGTGACCTTAGCATTCAGGCCAGATAATTCAATCTTGGTTTCATCAGACCAGAGAATCTTGTTTCTTATGGTCTAAGGGTCCTTTAGGTGCCTTTTTGTCAAACTCCAAGCGAGCTGTCATGTGCCTTTTGATGAGGAGTGGCCACTCTTCAAAGGAGTGGCCACTAAAGGCCTGATTGGTGTAGTGGTGCAGAGATGGTTGTCCTTCTGGAAGGTTCTCCCATCTCCACAGAGGAGCTCTGGAGCTCTGTCAGAGTGCTTGATCCTATACATCTAAGCTAGTTATCGTCATGTTTCAGAACCTTTCTCAGTGGTGTTAAACAGGAGTAAAGGCCTACACTCGTCCACCACTGGAGGTATTAGTAGGGCCCTATAAAATTTGCGCTGCAGAAGGAATCCAGACATTAAAATGTAATTCAACAATATTCAAATGTATTGAATTTATAAACTTGTAATTTGCCCAAGATTATCATTACATTTACATTTTTACATTTAAGTCATTTAGCAGACGCTCTTATCCAGAGCGACTTACAAATTGGTGCATTCACCTTATGATATCCAGTGGAACAACCACTTTACAATAGTGCTTCTAAATCTTTTAAGGGGGGGTTAGAAGGATTACTTTATCCTATCCTAGGTATTCCTTAAAGAGGTGGGGTTTCAGGTGTCTCATCTCTCTCATCATTAGACATTAATAAAATGCATCAGTGATTTAGGTCTTTTCTGTAAACCTTCTGAAGAGGCAAAGGCACAGGAAATGCCCCTGTCTGTGCGTTCGCTTTTGTCTTCCGCTGTGTAGCAGTCATCGATGATGCCAATGACAAATGTCTTCTGGTCGATGGAAAAGCTTTCCCAAAAACCTTCTTAATAATGTGTGAACTACAGTACAAAGTAGTCTGCCTACCTGGCTGAATGATATCAATCCAGTGGCGATTTGTTTAGTAAATCTCTGCAATAACTTGCGCTACAAAAACACTGCTAACCAAGTCTCTTGCTGGTGCACACTTGAATTAAAGGATATCTACACAAAAAAATGACTTTTCACAGACCTCAAAAGTGGTCTCCTGATGTAGTTTAAAGGGTAGGTAGCATAAACGTATCCACATTTAACATATGGATTTGCATTAGAATACGCATGAAATGTACCAAGAGTTGATATTTGCATTGGGCCGGCACAAGCTTATGGCTTGCGCAACATTGCAATCTATGCTTAAGACCAACGCCTGGCTGTGGCTGGGTAAGAAGAGCACCTGTATTTCACACAGAATAGCAGCTGTTAATAGCAGCTCTGCCTTGTCTGCCAGTAGACTCTGTTGCTCACTATTGATGTGCAAAGCTGCTTGGTCTGATCTGAGGGTCACCGGGGGGGGGGGGAGCTGCTGTCGCTCAGGCCTTAGCCGAAACAATGGCCGTTTGTGCATCATTAGGATCAAAGTGCTGGGGAAATAGACAAGGGGGAAAATTGCCTTACATAACCTCACTGGAGGACTGGGGCTGCAGGTGGAGAGGGATTTCTGCCAGTACGGATAATAGGTCATTTTGAATTGTAGTAGGGCCTACATTTTGGGGATCCATGATAGTTTGGCACCGGGTATACAGTGTCATTATGATGGCTTGAAAGAGGGGGGGAGAGAGAGAGTGGGGGTAGCTTATCCTTGACTGATGAGGAAGGGCCCTTCAGAAAGTGACAGCAGAGACATGGCTAACTGGCCAATTAGATCGCAAGGGGACCACTTTGGCCCTGCAATAACTGTGTTTTTTTCCCTCTGTGGGTGTCATCTGCAGACTTCCAAAATATAACTACACTCAATCTTTTGTTGGTTTTCCAAGACGATTGGCCCAATTCAGAGAAAATATAGGGGTGGTGTCATTTGAAATTGTACTTGTGCAGGAGAGATTCGACTCCTCAAACTATATATAGACAGGTGTGTGCCTTTCCAAATCATGTCCAATCAATTACATTTACCACAGCTGGACTCCCAAGTTGTAGATACATCTCAGGGATGATCAATAGAAACAGGATGCACCTGAGCTCAATTTCGAGTCTCATAGCAAAGGGTCTGAATACTTATGTAAATAAATAAGGTATTTTGAATACATTTGCAAAAATGTATAACCTGTTTTCACTTTGTTATTATGGGGTATTGTGTGTAGATTGAGGATGCACCTGTACACACTGCCCTATCCCATCTGGACAACAGTAATACAGTTGAAGATGGAAGTTTACCAACACCTTAGCCAAATACATTTAAACCCAGTTTTTCACAATTCCTGACATTTAATCCTAGTAATAATTCCCTGTCTTAGGTCAGTTAGGATCACCACTTTATTTTAAGAATGTGAAATGGCAGAATAATAATAGTAATTTCAGCTTTTATTTCTTTCATCACATTCCCAGTTGGTCAGACGTTTACATACACTCAATTAGTATTTGGTAGCATTGCCTTTAAATTGTATAATTTGGGTCAAATGTTTTGGGTAGCCTTCCACAAGCTTCCCGCAATAAGTTTGGTGAATTTTGGCCCTTTCCTCCTGACAGAGCTGGTGTAACCGAGTCAGGTTTGTAGGCCTCCTTGCAAACGGAAAACTTACATTTTCTATAGGTTTGAGGTCAGGGCTTTTTGATGGCCACTCCAATACCTTGACTTTATTGTCCTTCAGCCATTTTGCCACTATCATTGTCCATTTGGAAAAATTGGTCATTGTCCATTTGGAAGACCTATTTGCGACCAAGCTTTAACTTATTGACTGATGTCTTGATGTTGCTTCAATATATGCACATCATTTTCCTGCCTCATGATGCCATCTATTTTGTGAAGTGCACCAGTACCTCCTGCAGCAAAGCACCCCCACAACATGATGCTGCCACCCCCGTGCTTCACGGGTCTGGCGTTTTTGAGCAGTGACTACTTTGTTTCTGAGCAGCCTTTCAGGTTATGTCAATATAGGACTTGTTTTACTGTGGATAGAGAGAATTTTGTACCGGTTTCCTCCAGCATCTTCACAGGGTCCTTTTACTGTTTTTCCGGGATTGATTTTGCACTTTTCCAAAGTACGTTCATCTCTAGGAGACAGAGCGTGTCTCCTTCCTGAGCGGTATGACAGCTGCGTGGTCCCATGGTGTTTATACTTGCGTACTATTGTTTGTACAGATGAACGTGGTACCTTCAGGCATTTGGAAATTGCTCCCATTGATGAACCAGACTTGTGGAGGTCTATAATTTTTCTTCTGAGGTCTTGGCTGATTTCTTTTGATTTTCCCATGATGTCAAGCAAAGAGGCACTGAGTTTGAAGGTAGGCCTTGAAATACACTGCTCAAAAAAATAAAGGGAACACTTTAACTCCAAGTCAATCACACTTCTGTGAAATCAAACTGTCCACTTAGGAAGCAACACTGATTGACAATAAATTAAACATGCTGTTGTGCAAATGGAATAGACAACAGGTGGAAATTATAGGCAATTAGCAAGACACCCCCAATAAAGGAGTGGTTCTGCAGGTGGGGACCACAGACCACTTCTCAGTTCCTATGCTTCCTGGCTGATGTTTTGGTCACTTTTGAATGCTGGCGGTGCTTTCACTCTAGTGGTAGCATGAGACGGAGTCTACAACCCACATAAGTGGCTCAGGTAGTGCAGCTCATCCAGGATGGCACATCAATGCGAGCTGTGGCAAGAAGGTTTGCTCTGTCTGTCAGCGTAGTGTCCAGAGCATGGAGGCGCTACCAGGAGACAGGCCAGTACATCAGGAGACGTGGAGGAGGCCGTAGAAGGGCAACAACCCAGCAGCAGGGCCGCTACCTCCGCCTTTGTGCAAGGAGGAGCAGGAGGAGCACTGCCAGAGCCCTGCAAAATGACCTCCAGCAGGCCACAAATTCGCCACTGGCGCCCTGTGCTCTTCACAGATGAAAGCAGGTTCACACTGAGCACACGTGACAGAGTCTGGAGACGCCGTGGAGAACGTTCTGCTCCCTGCAACATCCTCCAGCATGACCGGTTTGGCGGTGGGTCAGTCATGGTGTGGGGTGGCATTTCTTTGGGGCGCCGCACAGCCCTCCATGTGCTCGCCAGAGGTAGCCTGACTGCCATTAGGTGCCGAGATGAGATCCTCAGACCCCTTGTGAGACCATATGCTGGTGCGGTTGGCCCTGGGTTCCTCCTAATGCAAGACAATGCTAGACCTCATGTGGCTGGAGTGTGTCAGCAGTTCCTGCAAGAGGAAGGCATTGATGCTATGGACTGGCCCGCCCGTTCCCCAGACCTGAATCCAATTGAGCACATCTGGGACATCATGTCTCGCTCCATCCACCAACGCCACGTTGCACCACAGACTGTCCAGGAGTTGGCGGATGCTTTAGTCCAGGTCTGGGAGGAGACCCCTCAGGAGACCAGCCGCCACCTCATCAGGAGCATGCCCAGGCGTTGTAGGGAGGTCATACAGGCATGTGGAGGCCACACACACTACTGAGCCTCATTTTGACTTGTTTTAAGGACATTACATCAAAGTTGGATCAGCCTGTAGTGTGGTTTTCCACTTTAATTTTGAGTGTGACTCCAAATCCAGACCTCCATGGGTTGATAAATTGGATTTCCATTGATTATTTTTGTGTGATTTTGTTGTCAGCACATTCAACTATGTAAAGAAAAAAGTATTTAACATGATTATTTCATTCATTCAGATCTAGGATGTGTTATTTTAGTGTTCCCTTTTATTTTTTTGAACAGTGTACATCCACAGGTACACCTCCAATTCACTCAAATTATGTCAATTAGCCTATCAGAAGCTTCAAAAGCCATGACATAATTTTCTGGAATTTTCCAAGCTGTTTAAAAGCACTCTCAACTAAGTCTATGCAAACTTCTGACCCACTGGAATTGTGATACAGTGAAATAATCTCTGTAAACAATTGTTGGAAAAATTACTTGTGTCATGCACAAACTAAATGTCGTAACCGACTTGCCAAAACTATAGTTTGTTAACAAGACATTTGTGGAGTGGTTGAAAAACGAGTTTTAATGACTCCAACCTAAGTGTATGTAAACTTCCGACTTCAACTGTACCTATGTAAGAATGCTGTTCATTGACTATAGCTCAGCCTTCAACACCATAGTACCCTCCAAGCCTGGTCTTCCTGATGTGCTGTTCCCAGGTGGTGAAGGTAAGAAACAACACCTCTACTTTGCTGATCCTCAACACATTGGCCCCACAAGTGTGCGTTCTCAGCCCTCTCTTGTACTCCCCGTTCACCCATGACTGCAGGGCCACCCACAGCTCCAACTCAATCAAGTTTGCAGACTACACAACAGTAGTATTCCTGATTACCAACAATGATGAGCACCTACAGGGAGGAGGTGAAGGCCCTGGTGGAGTGGTGCCAGGAAAATCACCTCTCCCTCAACGTCAACAAAACGATGGAGCTGATAGTGGACTTCAAGAAACAGCAGAGGGAGCATGCCCCTATCCACATCCTTGGGACCACAGTGGAGAAGACGAAAAGCTTCAAGTTCCTCGGCGTACACATCACTGACGATCTGAAATGGTCCACCCACACAGACAGTGTGGTGAAGAAGGCACAACCGCGCCTCTTCAACCTCAGGAGGCTGAAGAAATTTGGCTTGGCCACTAAGACCCTCACAAACTTTTACAGATACAGCCTGACAGGATGCTCTCAATTGTGTATCACTGCCTGGTACGGCATCTCCACCACCCGCAATTGCAGGGCTCTCCAGAGGGCACACTGCATGCCCTCCCTCCAGGACACTTACAGCACCCGATGCCACAGGAAGCCAAAAATATTGTCAAGGACAGCAACCACCCGAGCCACGGCCTGTCCACCCCGCTACCATCCAGAAGGTGCCTCAGAGCTGGGACCAAGAGACTGAAAAAACTGCTTTCTCAAGGCCATCAGACTCTTAAATAGCCATCACTAGCCGGCTACCAACCGGTTACTCAACCCTGCACCTTAGAGGCTGCTGCCCTATGTACATAGTCATGGAATCACTGTTCACTTTAATAATGTTTACATACAGTTTTACTCATTTCATATGTATGCTATTCTTCTGTATTTTAGTCAATGCCACTCCGACATTGCTCGTCCTAATATTTGTTTCTTAATTCCGTTTTTTAAAAACTTTTTTATATTTGTGTATATTTTTGTGAATTGTTAGATACTACTGCACTGTTGGAGCTAGGAACACACGCATTTCACTACACCTGCGCAATAACATCAGCTAAATATGTCTGTGACAAATAAAATTAGATTTGAAATGGCATCAACCCCAAAAGTAGTGCACTATTTAGGAAGTAAGGCCGTTTAGGATACAGCCCTAGAGACCTGGGTCATTCTCACTGATCCCCTCCAGTGGAGTAGAGGTGTGGAGGACTATTACAGCTCCACTTTCCAGGGCCCACCTGGAACCATTTCAATGTAATGGTTAGATTGAGATTATGCGTCTGGCACTGGCCCCAACAGTGTTCTAAAAGCACTCCGTTTAGCTAGATGGGTTGTTCGCATTTGTAAATTATGTGTGAAAGAAGGTCTATAGCCTATATCCCAACCAAAGCTGAAAGCCTTGGGGTAATCATGTGCGCCAGGGCATAAAATTAACTTTTTGGTCCACCAGCCACTGTGGCAGGTTTAGTAGATTTATAAAAAAAAATAGACCAGACACTCAGATTATTTATCAGTGAAAAACCACCCCAAACAAATGGATGACTGGGCTTTGTAATGTTTCTAAAACAAGGAAGGTATTAGTAAGAAGTAATGTGGATTATTGCTCAATTTATTTTTGTCACCCGAGTCAAAAGCTGCACCTCTAAAGGCGGGTGTGTGTGTGTGTGTGTGTGTGTGTGTGTGTGTGTGTGTGTGAGAGATATTTTGGATCTGACTACTAGTAGACAGTCATCACTAGTTACCACAGCCACAAAGTCAAGTAGCCTAGTGGTCAGAGCGTTGAACTAGTAACCGAAAGGTTGCAAGATCGAATCCCCGAGCTGACACGGTAAAATTCTGTCGTTCTGCCCTATGAACAAGGCAGTCAACCCACTGTTCCTAGGCTGTCATTGAAAATAATAATTTGTTCTTAACTGACTTGCCTAGTTAAATAAAGGTAAAAAAAAATAAACCCAGTCTATTTCTAAAATGTATCATCTTAAAATGTTATTTTATACCTAACCTTATCCACACTGCTAACATTATGCTTAACCCTGACCGTAAGTCTTCATGATTTTTTTTAACGATATATACAATTTTGACTCTGGCTGTGTTCTCTAGTGGAAACCAAGTAGATGCCATCTCTTCAGCTCCCGAGTGGCACAGCGGTCTAAGGCACTGCATCTCAATGCTAGGAGCGTCATTAGACACCCTGGTTCGAATCCAGGCTGTATCACAACCGGCCCTAATTGGGAGTCCCATAGGGCCCTGCACAATTGGCCCAGCGTTGTCCGGGTTTGGCCGGTGTAGGCCGTCATTGTAAATAAGAATTTGTTCTTAACTAACATTGTTTTGTTCACAAGCTTGGTTGTTTTTCAATGTAAATAGCCGAAAAACAAGAGGACAAAGTCTCACTTTGTAGACTGAGTAAATTAGACAAACGTTTGTACCTGTGTGCAGTGCTTCCAAAAATGTATCTATAAGCAGTTAACTCAGGCAGTGCTGATGTGTGAGGCGGGATATACCATTATTTCTTTGTGCGATTAGCAGCTATGGAACAAAATGGCAGAAACTTTGAAGATAGCTACTGCAGCATTTTTCTGCTAGAAATCACAACTTGCACATGTGCTCATACTTGACTTTTGACTATTTGCAAATGTGAATGTCATGGTCGCGCTGTAGAGCCCTGCAAATTGACCACCCGCTTACATGGCTGGTGAAATAGACATTTTTTTCCCTCCGCATTTGGCGGGTGGTAGGCGTTTTTTTTATTTTATGCCCTGATGTCACTATCAAGCAAATGTATTTATAAAGCCCTTTTTACATCAGAAGATATCACAAAGTGCTATACAGAAACCCAGCCTGAAACCCCAAACAGCAAGCAAGGCAGATGTAGAAACACGGTGGCTAGGGAAAACTCCCTAGAAAGGCAGGAACCTAGGAAGAAACCTAGAGAGGAACCAGGCTCTTTAGTGATTTTTATCATGTACGTCTTGGTGGGGCAAACTCAACTTTTGTTTTAATGCATGCCAGCAAAGCCACTACACAACACTAAACAATACACTAAACGTCTTTTTAAAGCGTGTGTCTGTCTGACTGTTTGCCTGAATGTGTCTTATGGGATACCAAAGAGGCTGTTGTCCAGACTCCTGAATCTTTATCTGGGGAGTAGATGCAGGCATTGATTCTACCAGAACACAGTCTCTATAGGAGCAAAGGACCGCAAGGCAGATGTGGCTCACCACTCCTCACTCACAGGGATGAGGAACTCAACCAACATCCTCTCTGGACTAGTACAGCTCCAGCACACCTGCACTGTCATACTTTTTTTTGTCTTTATAATAACTAGGTCCAACAGTTTTTATGGCCCTACTTTGCAGACCTGCACTGTCATTGTAGCTGGAAGATTAGATGCCTTTTACTCTGGCAGCACGCTGTTGGTCCTACTCGTAATCCTGTTACAGGTCAAGAGTGAAAGACTGAAACAAGTCACTTTTAGGGGTCTTGATTTGCTATGAGAGTGCATGCTTGTCTCTCATTGGCTGAGAGGTTCTCTCTCAGGGCCTGTCTCATATTGTTTTAGTCCCAAATGCACCCCTGGGCTCTGGTCCAAAGTAATGCACTCTAAGGAATAGAGTGCCATTTGGGGGACAGCCATTGTATCCCACTTCTCAGGGACCTGAATGCCTTCCAGAGCTCTCTGAACAAGCTGGTATAGATGGCAAATTAATTAGGTGTAATCCATATCTGATTATGTTTTTTTTCCCCACCTGCAGTTCTTCTTACTGCTGCTCACGCTGTGGGAAATGTAGTGAATTTGGTAGTGGGGAACTACCAAGTGATCTGCCATCTACAGTTGGAGTCGGAAGTTTACATGCATTCAAAGTCAGTTTTCACAATTCCTGACATTTAATCTTAGTAAAAATTCCCCGTCTTAGGTCTGTTAGGATCACCAATTTATTTTAAGAATGTGAAATGTCAGAATAATAGTAGAGTGATTTATTTCAGCTTTTATTTCTTTCATCACATTCCCACTGGGTCAGAAGTTTACATGCACTCAATTAGTATTTGGGAGCATTGCCTTTAAATTGTTTAACGCGGGTCAAATGTTTGGGGTAACCTTCCACAAGCTTCCCACAATAAGTTGGGTGAATTTTGGCCCATTCCTTCTGACAGAGATGTTGTAACTGAGTCAGGTTTGTAGGCCTCCATGCTCGCACACACTTTTTCAGTTCTGCCCACAAATGTTCTATGGGATTGAGGTCAGGGTTTTGTGATGGCCACTCCAATACCTTGACTTTGTTGTCCTTAAGCCATTTTGCCACAACTTTTGAAGTATGCTTGTTGTCATAGTCCACTTGGAAGACCCATTTGCGACCAAGCTTTAACTTCCTGACTGATGTCTTGAAATGTTGCTTCAATATATGCACATCATTTTCCTGCCTCATGATGCCATCTATTTTGTGAAGTGCACCAGTCCCTCCTGCAGCAAAGCACCCCCACAACATGATGCTGCCACCCCGTGCTTCACGGTTGGGATGGTGTTTTTCAGCTTGCAATCCTCCCCCTTTTTCCTCCTAACATAATGATGGTTATTATGGCCAAACAGTTCTGTTTTTGTTTCATCAGACCAGAGGACATTTCTCCAAAAAGTACGATCTTTGTCCCCATGTGCAGTTGCAAACCATAGTCTGGCGTTTTTGAGCAGTGACTTCTTTGTTTCTGAGCAGCCTTTCAGGTTATGTCAATATAGGACTCGTTTTACTGTGGATATAGAAAATATTGTACCGTTTCCTCCAGCATCTTCACAGGGTCCTTTGCTGTTGTTCCGGGATTGATTTTGCACTTTTCCAAAGTACGTTCATCTCTAGGAGACAGAACGCTTCTCCTTCCTGAGCGGTATGATGGCTGCGTGGTCCCATGGTGTTTATACTTGCGTACTATTTGTACAGATGAACGTGGTACCTTCAGGCGTTTGGAAATTGCTCCCAATGATGAACCAGACTTGTGGTGGTCTACAATTTTTCTTCTGAGGTCTTGGCTGATTTTCTTTTGATGTTCCCATGATGTCAAGCAAAGAGGCACTGAGTTTGAAGGTAGGCCTTGAAGTACATCCGCAGGTACACCTCCAATTCACTCAAATGATGTCAATTAGCCTATCAGAAACTTCTAAAGCCATGAGATCATTTTCTGTAATTTTCCAAGCTGTTTAAAGGCACTGTCAACTTTAGTGTATGTAAACTTCTGACCCACTGGAATTGTGATTAAGTGAAATAATCTGTCTGTATAAACAATTGTTGTAAAAATTACTTGTCATGCACAAAGTAGATGTCCAAACCGACTTGCCAAAACTATAGTTTAACAAGAAACTTGTGGAGTGGTTGAAAAATGAGTTTTAATGACTCCAACCTAAGTGTATGTAAACTTCTGACTTCAACTGTATCTCTGTCAGTCTCCTCTCCCCTGGTGAGCTGTACATCTGTCACTGCATTTTAAAATGGGTTCACATCGCCATCCAATAGGCCAGGCCCGCCTTTGTGTTAATTTATTAGTTTGCATAATAAGCCGGGTGCCATTAGCACTACATGATTGCACTAATGTCATAAAGTGGTGTAATGGGGAGCGAGCTAATTTGCTCACTGGTTTAGGATACGTTGATTAGGATACTTAACCTTTTTAGGAAGAAAACCGGAAATGATACGGAGTTGCTCATATTAAAACATCTTGCTTCACTCAATACTTGGCATTTGCCGATGGAGAGAGAGCGGTGGCAAGTCGGCCTCCCGGAAGCATGTAACTGGATTCATCAACTCTGCCATATAATCATTGCCGAGCAGATTTTTTTTGTGTGTTGATTGTAAGAGGAAATGTGTGTGCGTGTTTGATCACATCCCCTCAGCTCTCCTTAGGAACCTCCATACCCCTGGAATCAGATCAGGCATTTTCATGTTCTGTTGTTGACTTTCATGTGTTTCCTTTTACGCATAACAGTTTTCCTGTTGACTGGAGATTTTTTTTGATTCAATTACCCAAACAGGAGCAGTTGGCTTGACAGCTTTTTGTTTGCGCTTTGCTC
Source organism: Salmo salar (assembly GCF_965601325.2). Taxonomy (NCBI): domain Eukaryota; kingdom Metazoa; phylum Chordata; class Actinopteri; order Salmoniformes; family Salmonidae; genus Salmo; species Salmo salar. The sequence continues at coordinate 61,370,092 of NC_138296.1, read as the reverse complement.
TTTGCCATGCCCTCAATAAAATGCAAAGAACAATCTATGATGGCTGAGGTTGTTGGTGCATGTAGCCATTTTTCTATTTCAAACCTCTTAACTGAAGGAGATTTTGATGAGCTTTGTGTTCGCACCAGTGTATTGCCTCATATCTTGACAATAGCTCTAGACCAGGGCTCGCCAAACCCTGTTCCTGGAGAGCCACCATCCTGTAGACCATGGTGCTTGCCTACGGAGCCGTGAGGGGAACGGCACCTCCGTACCTTCAGGCTCTGATCAGTCCCTACACCCAAACGAGGGCACTGCGCTCATCCACCTCTGGCCTGCTGGCCCCCCTACCTCTGAGGAAGCACAGTTCCCGCTCAGCCCAGTCAAAACTGTTCGCTGCTCTGGCACCCCTATGGTGGAACAAGCTCCCTCACGACGCCAGGACAGCGGAGTCAATCACCACCTTCCGGAGACACCTGAAACCCCACCTCTTTAAGGAATACCTGGGATAGGATAAAGTAATCCTTCTAACCCCCCCCCTAAAAAGATTTAGATGCACTATTGTAAAGTGGTTGTTCCACTGGATATCATAAGGTGAATGCACCAATTTGTAAGTCGCTCTGGATAAGAGCGTCTGCTAAATGACTTAAATGTAAATGTAGGTTTTTCGCTTCAACCCTAGTTTGGCACACCTGATTCTAATAATTAGCTGGATGATAAGCTGAACGATATCAGTTACAACTGGGTTGGAGCGAAAACCCACAGGAGGGTAGCTCTCCAGGAACAACGTTGGAGGGCCATGCTCTAGACTCAACTAGAGCAGGTCTTCCCAACTCCAGTCTTCCAGTACCCCCAACGGTACATATTTTTGTTGTGGTCCCGGACAAACGCACCTGATTCTACTTGTCAATTAATCACTAAGCCCATGACAAGTTAAATCAGATATTTTTGTCTGGGGCTGCAACAAAAATGTGTGCTGTTTGGGGCTACTTAAGGACTGGAGTTCGGTGCAACACTGAACTAGAGCACTTAGACTTTATCCTCCTCCACTGCCTCTGTATCTTTCACCCAGATACCCCCACCTTAGTGTCTGTGGACTCTTCCATCCTCTGTGTGTCTATGCTATGGGTGATACCATGGGTATCATAGGGGTTGTCCCATCCTTAACACACTGTACGTCCATCCCAAATCCCCTTTGTCATCACAAACTTCTAATTGGTCTCCACCTCCACCACTGTTACCATACAGATATCCTGTCGGAGACGGTGAGTAAGTTATTCACTGTCCACCTGCATCCACCCTTTTTAAAAGTAAGAGTTTGTCTGAATGTGAAAGCTGATGTTCGCAGGTATGTAATTGAAGGAAAGCTTTGTATCCTCCACTTCATCCCTCCATCTGGTTGGTGTGATGGAGGGATCAGACAGTAATCAGACAGAGGTGTGACAGACTGCTAGCTACTTAAGTTGGTCTCCCTCTTCACCACCACTTTCCACATCTCTCTTGCCAGTCTCCTCTACCATCACCCATGTAAATATGTAGACTGGAGCAAGAGAGCCTGGGTCCTATCATATTTGCTTAGCAGCTTCTTAAAAAACTCAGATACACTGCAATGTCCTGTCTTTTACGCCTCTCTTGAGGATATTCTAATTAAACAAAGTTCAAAGCAGTAGGATTATCTGGTGTGGCACTGTGGTGATTTGAATGAGGACCGGTGTGTGTGTGTGTGTGTGTGGCCTATTGTGGCATTGAAAAAGTACTGTTCAAAAATCTGCAAGGCCAAAGAGAAGGAGCGAGATAAGGACACCACTCCTCCTGAATGGCTGGATCAGTGGTGTATGTCCTTGCCTCTAGTCCTGTACTGTAGATGTAGTCAAAGAGCTTTCTCAAAGTTTCTCAGAATAAAATCATTAATATGCATCCACAGTATCTTGATAAAAGGGTGAAGGACTGTGTTTGTACTGCAAGCTTATGTGGTCTTCCTGAGGCCAAGGATAGTGCAGTGTATTTCTTAATGCGAACTAAGTCTTGTATCTCACCTGCAAATGCCCGAGGAACTAATTCAGGATTAGTGCAAAAACTTCCTCTATCAGTGAAACAACTCGCCTCGCTACTGCCTGTGAATGTAGCAGCACATTGTGCTATTTGAAGATAGAGCCATGTCTAACTGGAGGCTGGCACATTTGCATTGAAGCAGAGCTGCTTTAGGACATAACATCACAATATATCAGAGCCTGTGACTTTTTTGTCATTCAGTTTTGTCAATAGAGGAGAGAATTGGTTTGAAAGTGTCTACGTGCACTAGAATATAATGCGGCTGTTTTTGTAAGTAGGGGTTGAGGTAAGTTTGGAGTTTGATTCTGTGTTGTTCCCCAGATACTCTATTAAAGGTGTAATGTTGCAGAAATCGCTCTGTCATTTCCTGGTTGCAAAAATTTGAATAGTTCGCTTAATTTCAGTTTATGTGACAAAACAAGCAGTCAGTGTGAAAAGAATTATTGTACCATCAAAACTGCTGTGAAATATATTTTCCATAACCAAAAATGTAGTATTTTCAGCTGTTTGAAGCTGGTGTACAAATCCGAAAGTAAAAAAACTAAACATAACTGGAAGCCTAGAAATATGCACATGGAACAGATCTACCGCTTCTTAGACTTGCTTTAAATGAGAATGACAGATCTATAAGTCACATTTCTATGTGAATTTGGTGGGGTCACCCAAAAAGTTGAATATTGCAGCTTTAAATATTTAACCAATAGCTACCCGGACTATCTGCATTGACCCTTTTTGCACTAACTTTTTTGACTCATCACATACTCTTTGTGAATTTGGTCGGGTTGCCAAAATGTTGCATATTGCAGCTTTAACCCAACAAAGTTTTGATTTTAACTGTAAGAAATGCAGTTGAATCTGCAGCTCGGAGTAATCCGGATGCAGCTGTTTGTCTGCTATAAAATGGCTGTCTGGCTTGGTTTTTAATCCATGTAAAAAGCCAATTCCACTTGGAGTGAAACTTTGCCATCAATTTACAGCATTCAATATGTATATTGCCTCTGCTTTGTTTGTTGAATGTTTGCTACTTACTAGTAAATAGTTGTTAACTTAAAGATGTTATGTAAACTTATTAAAGAGGGTTTCTTTGCTTTTTTTCCCACAGGTATATGATGCTGATAAATGGGAAGAATGAGGTGCACATGATCGACAGAGACAACTCGGTGTTCCACATAGCCAACCTAGAATTCCCCTTTCGGAAAGACCTCCGCGTTCACTTAGCCAACACACTACTTGACGGGGTAAGTCCTTCAGTGTGTGTGTGTGTGTCCTTTTCTTTCTTCCCCCAAGGTAATGGGGCGGCAGGTAGCCTAGTGGTTAGAGCATTGGCCAAGTAACCAAAAGGTTGCTAGATCGAATCCCCGAGTTGACAAGGTAAAAATCTGTCGTTCTAACCCCTGAACAAGGCAGTTAACCCACTGTTCCTAGGCCATCATTGTAAATAAGAATTTGTTCTTAACTGACTTGCCTAGTTAAATAAAAAAGTCTCAGAATGGTGATTCGAACTGTCTTTATTTTTCCCGCCCTTTATGTCCCCTGCCTGACCCCGTACCCCTAATCATATCGCCCTGCTGCTCCACCTACACATGACTGACAGCAGAAAGTAGCTGTTGTCAGCCTCCTTCCACACCAGGAGAACCCTGTGGCTCCTATCAACACCTAGGCCTATAGGAGAACAGTGAGAGCAGTGAGCCTTTCACCCAGTCCGCCACCACACAAGACAGGAGGGGGAAACATTGTTCGTAAATCATACCATAGATTCATCCGCCTTTATCCTGCTCTGTATTGTACTGTACTGCATAGATACCTTCCTCCCAGGAGGCTGTTTGTTAGTGGCTGTCATGTCTTCACCGTGTAATAACAGGCCAATCTGGGCTACTGGAGTTTTTGTACTAGAGAAGGTGTTCATTCCAAATATAGTGATATTCCCTGTTGGCCCTGGTCAAAAGCAGTGCACTATACAGGGAATAGGGTACCATTTGGGACTAAGCCAGGTCCCAGCACTCCCCAAGCAGCAGGTGCACAAGACACCAGTCATTATCACCCTCCCTAATCGGAACCAGGGAGAGAAGAGGCTAGTTGCCAATATGTGTCATGCCGGTGTACAATGCCTGGTCTTCTGTACAGGAGCCCAATTATGTGGGGGGCTTGCTTAGCCATCATCACTTTTCTCTAAGACGGACGTGTCTTTTATGCTCTGAGCAATATTATTCTCAAGTATCTTCGGTAATTCAGTGACTGATTGAGATGGTGGGTTGTCTCTTTGTTTGGGCCTTGTGTGCAGGGAACACATTAGCAGGCTTTTGAAGCAGCTCCACTCTGCAGATGTGACAGTCTGTCTAGCTGAACCATGACTCGGCTATGCTCAGTTTCATCCATATATTCTTCATAGAATTGTACTACTTACACATAATCTGCCTCTGCCACAAGGCTTCTCTTGTGTGTTTGGAATTCATGTCAGTGTTTTTAGTGAACTCTACCCAGAGACCTAAAATGTCTTTTCATGTTTGCAGATATATTGCCTGTGGAACTGTTGCTGCATACATTCAATCACAAGCTCTTCTGTTGTAGTGGCTCTGCTGCTAGTCACTTTAGCTTATTCGTACACCCCCACACACAATACATAACAGTTACTGCCTCAGTGTGCTGCACTGCTGCGTGTACAGAGGTCAACTCGCAGAGATACAACTATATTCATCCCCCAGCGCAATACACTCAGTGTTGTCTTTTATTTGTCTGTGTTTGTACGCTCACATTGGAGTAAATATTTTGAGTAAGATCCCTTCAAAGGACATAAACTTGTGTGAAATTGTACCATATTAGCTGTAAAGCAGTAGTTCCCTTGATGTTCCTACAGGTAATGTGTCAGAATGGTGATGCGTACTGTATGATGCTTAGCCTACGATATGATACCCATTGGGAAATTATTCATATAGTCTGCTCTCTCGTTCGCTCTCTCGTTCGCTGTCTCGCTCTCGTTCGCTCGCTCTCGCTTGTTCTCGCGCTCACTGTCTCGCGCTCGCTCGTTATCGCGCTCGTGCTCGTTATCGCGCTCGTTCTCTCGCTCGTTATCGCTCTCGCTCGTTATCGTGCTCGCTCCGCTCGCTCGTTATCGTGCTCGCTCCGCTCGCTCGTTATCGTGCTCGCTCTCGCTCGTTATCGTGCTCGCTCTCGCTCGTTATCGTGCTCGCTCTCGCTCGTTATCGTTCGAGCTCGCTCTCGCTCGTTATCGTTCGAGCTCGCTTCTCACCAGCTCTGAAGTACCTGATTCTCAACTCCACAATGATGAATGTGTAAAATATTGCTCTCTCTAGGCTCTCTCTCTCTCGTTGTCTCTCTCGTATACACACTACCGTTGGGGTCACTTAGAAATGTCCTTGTTTTTGAAAGAGAAGCATATTTTTTCCATTAAAATAACATCAAATTGATCAGAAATACAGTGTAGACATTGTTAATGTTGTAAATGACTATTGTAGCTGGAAACGGCTGATTTTTATTTTAATATTTTTTTTTTAATGTAATATCTACATAGGCATACAGAGGCCCATTATCAGCAACCATCACGCCTGTGTTCCAATGACATGTTGTGTTAGCTAATCCAAGTTTATAATTTTAAAAGGCTCAAGTCCTCAACTGGCAGCCACCTAGTTGCATAACATGGCTGTGAAACCCAGTCATGTGTCAGTTGGGGTTTTCACCAGCTCTGAAGTACTTGATTCTCAACTCCACAATGTTGAATGATGAATGTGGAAATCTATTTCTGCTGCCGTTTCCCATTCCTCTCCCTGGTACTCATCTCTGATGTGTGCCGCAGTCTGCTGTACGTACCCCACAGGAGACCCAGCCAGCCCCCACAGCCCGCTTCGTTTACCCTCCCCCCCATCGTTGGACAGGCACTTTCCAGCATCTGATAGGACCACAAATTTAGAATTCTTTCTCTTAGAAGAATGTGTCTCCCGTACACTGTTTTAGCATTATGCCCCCATCTCTCTTTCTCGGTATCTTTCTCTCTCTCGGTTTCTGTCTGTCCTCATCACCCCCCCCCTGTCTCTTGTTTCCACAGGAGATGATTATCGACAAGGTAAACGGCCAGCCCGTCCCGCGCTACCTGATCTATGACATCATCAAATTCAACGTGAGTAGTGCCATGCCTGTTCAGCAGAGATCTTGTTGCCCATGAAATTCCCCTACATCCCTGAAGGGGTGCCAGACATATCAGGTTGTAGTCAGTATGCCCAGGGTCAGTCAGTCCCCCATAACCACCAGGCCCATTAGCAGCCACTCTGCCCCCTGTTTTGACCTCTCTCTGGTCCCCTCTCTAGTCCACATTGTCAGTGCCTGGTGATCCTGGTTAAGGACAGAATATAAATAGATCATCGGGCCAGGGCTGGGCATGAGAGAGAAGCCCTGAGATGAAAACTGTCTGTAGAGTATTTCGCTATCAACATTGTCAGTCCTGCCACTGTTCATGGTGGCAGACAGCAGCCTGTCTGTATGTCAGACTGATTAGTTCTGCCTGAGAGGAGAGCAGGAGAGGAGAGCAGCTCAGACTGCCTTCCCCCCCAGACCTCTCGGCTCGCTGGTCAGCCAGCAGAGCTCAGTAAACCCTGAACATGAAGATCCAGGACCCTGTCTGAGACCATCACAAATGCTACTGTCTGAGGACTGAGCAGCCATTCTGAAATTGCTAAACAAGTTTGCAAAACCATTTTGTATATATCTCCATCACAGCAGTTTGAGTAGCCTCTTTGACCGCAAGCCTGGTGTATATTTTGGCGGGCCTGTGATTTTCTGAATGCTTAACTGCATCCGCAAATTACATATTTGTTTTTCTATCTCGCAAGTTCCGTTGTATGCACCAACTTCTGAATACACCCAGCTAAGGATCATTGAGCTTGATTTTCTTCTAAACTGAAACTAATTATTATCAATTTACCGCTAATTTATTGCGGGGGGGGCGATAATTGCCACAGATCAATTTTCGGAGAATATTTGGTATAGAAGTGTAAGACCTCATCCCAAATGGCATCCTGTACCCTACAAAGTGCACTACTTTTGACCAGTGCCCTATAGGTAGTGCAATATATAGGGAATAGGGTAATATTCAGAACGTACCTTGATTATGTATTCTCCAGCTTCATCCTCAGAACTCATTTTCTCTGAGCTGTGAGATTGCAGCTGTTTTTTTTCTCTCAGAGAAATGTCCTGTATGCTATTTTAAGAGCCTGAGTAAAACAAGGTGGTGGCAGATAGTGTTTCTACAACAGAAGGTTGGTGGCACATTAATTGGGCAGGACGGGCTTGTGGTAATGGCTGGAGCAAAATAATTGGAATGGTATCAAATACATCAATCGCGTGGTTTCCGTGTGTTTGATGCCATTCCATTTGCTCCGTTCCAGCCATTATTATGAGCCGTCCATCCCTCAGCTGCCTCCACTGGTTCCTACTGATGTCTAATGAACTTATAGCTAGTGCTGATGCCTAGGGCTGGGCAATATGGCATATATTACACACACACACACACACTACCGTTCAAACGTTTGGAGTCACTTATAAATGTCCTTGTTTTTGCAAGAAAAGCAACAACAAAAAATCCCCCATTTCAAATAATAATGATCAGAAATACAGTGTAGACATTGTTAATGTTGTAAATGACTATTGTAGCTGGAAACGGCAGATTTTTTTATGGAATATCTACATTTATCAGCAACCATCACTCCTGTGTTCCAATGGCACGTTGTGTTAGCTAATCCAAGTTTTAAAAGGCTCACAAGTCCTCAACTGGCAGCTTCATTAAATCGTACCCACAAAACACCAGTCTCAACGTCAACAGTGAAGAGGCGACTCCGGGATGCTGGCCTTCTAGGTAGAGTTCCTCTGTCCAGTGTCTGTGTTCTTTTGCCCATCTTAATCTTTTCTTTTTATTGGCCAGTCTGAGATATGGCTTTTTCTTTGCAACTCTGCCTAGAAGGCCAGCATCCCAGAGTTGCCTCTTCACTGTTGAGACTGGTGTTTTGCTGCTACTATTTAATGAAGCTGCCAGTTGAGGAGTTGTGAGGTGTCTGTTTCTCAAACTAGACACTAATGTATTTGTCAACTTGCTCAGTTGTGCACCGGGGCCTTCCACTCTTCTTTCTATTCTGGTTAGAGCCAGTTTGCGCTGTTCTGTGAAGGGAGTAGTACACTGCGTTGTACGAGATCTTCAGTTTCTTGGCAATTCCTCGCATGGAATAGCCTTCATTTCTCAGAACAAGAATAGACTGACAAGTATCAGAAGAAAGTTCTTTGTTTCTGGACATTTCGAGCCTGTAATCGAACCGACAAATGCTGATGCTCCTGATACTCATCTAGTCTAAAGAAGGCCAGTTTTATTGCTGCTTTAATCAGGACAACAGTTTTCAGATGTGCTAACATATTTGCAAAAGGGTTTTCTAATGATCAATTAGCCTTTTTTTAAATGATAAACTTGGATTAGCTAACACAACGTGCCATTGGAACACAGGCGTGATGGTTGCTGATAATGGGCCCATGTAGATATTCCATAAAAAATCTGCCTGTTCCAGCTACAATACTCATTAACATTGTCTACACTATTTCTGATCAATGTGACCCCAAACTTTCGAACAGTTTGTGTGTGTGTGTTTGTATCACAACATTTATTTTCAATGTATTTTTTGACAGGATGACAGTATTTTGAGTTGTGTATGACCCGAGTGTTTTCAGTGGGGCTTTTTCCATTTTGATTGTTTTATACTGTTCAGTCACAATTCATCCAAAAGTTGATCTCATTTGATATAATTTCCATGTAGGACTGCACGATATGGGAAAAAAGTCTAGGCCTTATTTTTAACCAAATATTGCAATTGCAATTTGACTTGCGATTTAGATCAAAACACTTGGGTTAACTGTTGGAATCATTGAAATATAATTATTTTAATTTTATAGTTGGAATGTAAGTGTGCCCTTTTTGAATGCAGTGTTTGACATGGCAACAAATGAAAATGCCATGGAGGTGTTCATAGAATTAGGAATTAGAATACTAATAGGATCACTATGGAGGTGTTATTGTGACAGGGTAGGAACCAAAGTGTTGGTCAGTGTTTCCCAGGGGAATGGGACCCTATAATCTTTGTCTAACATATTCATGCTTTGCCTATTCCTCTGTGATTTAGAACGTACTGTTGCACAAACAGCATGCTAATTTAGGCCTACACCAGCACTGGTATCAGGCTGTATTAGCTAGCTACGTTTGCTCTGACTCAGTACATTTATTATAGCCAGCTTACTTGCGATTAGCATTAGCAGCTAACATGATTTATTTTAGCCACAACTTGCTAAGAAACTTCCTGGAATTTTCCAAGCTGTTTAAAGGCACAGTAAACTTCTGACCCACTGTAATTGTGATACAATTTAATAATCTGTCTGTAAACAATTGCTGGGAAAATTACTTGCACAAAGTAGATGTCCTAACCGACTATCCAAAACTATAGTTTGTTAACAAGAAATTTGTGGAGTGGTTGAAGAACTAGTTTTAGTGACTCCAACCTAAGTGTATGTAAACTTCCGACTTCAACTGTATGAAGTAAAATGCAGTATAACGCAAAGCCTTAATGATACCTTTCGCCTATCTTCATGCTATGCCTTTACCAGGCGAGCTTAGAGATGAACGATCCGGCAAGAATCAGGCAGTGGAGGTGGCGGCACAGAGGTTAGCAGTGCTGTGTGGGTCCCCGAGCCGTCACTAAGTGCTGCTGTATTGATCCCCAGTACCCAGGCCATTATTGGCCTCCTCCATTATCCTAGTCAAGCCACCCAGACCTGGCACCAGGCTCCACACTGAGAGGACCACCTAGTGGCCTGCCTGCCTGCTGCCCTGCGGGGGGAGTTACAATCAATCACTAGTCGCTAGTCACTTGTCTGCTTTGCTGCTGGAGTCATTGCTCCTTGTTGGTAAGCTCTTTATTGTAAAAGAGAATGTGTTCTCAATGTCTTATCTAACCTGATTTAAATAGAGAGTTTAAATATAAGTAAAAAGACAAGCGATTCTATTCATTCTATTTCTATGGATGTTTCCCTTTGACCTTATGTGGTGGCTATAGATCGAGGATACACAGATTTGGTTGAAGGGTTTGTGCAGTAGGGTTGAGTCTATTTGGTTACATTTAAAAAAATATATTTTTATGGATTGATTTATAGCTCGTGCTTCATTACGCCATCACGGTTCATAACATCAATAGTCATTCTGCACAATGCCACAATGCTGATCCATTGTGTATGACTGGTTGCCTCTTGAAAAATGTAATTTCTTGACCCTAACCACCACCCGAGTGTCAAGGAAAGAATGTTCCTATTTTATGTTGTTGCCAGGGTTTTTAAATACGATATTTTTTTTGTTTTCCTGGAAAGGTCCTGTCTGTGTCAACCCCAGAGTTAAACCCTGCCACTCACTGTCAGCCACCAACTGGGGAGGAATCCAAGAGCTGTGTCATGATAAAGACGAAATGTCACAGTAAATTCATCTCCATATTTAATATTTTTCATTTCCTGACAGCGCATCACCGTTTATGCTTAATTGATTTTCTAATGGAAGACATTGAAGTTAAACAGCCAATGGCCAAGTTACTTATGCAGTTAACATTATGCACAGATGTACCCCTATTGAGGTCAGGTGTGCCATTAGGTGTGATCGAAAAAAACTTTCTCATTGTACTTTGCGCGTGAACGCCCAGAGTGATACCGTTGCTATTAGCCCGGTAGTCATTATTACTGTGTCGTGCCTGCTGAGGTAACTGTTCTGCATCCGTGTTAAGCCTTGCCATACCTCCTGTCACCCAGAGGCTTCTGTGCGTGTGTCTGGGTCTGTGCGTTTGTGTGCTCCCCTGCAGTCACCTTGGAGCGTTAGAGCCTTACTTCCAGACTGGCTCTGCTCTGCTGCACACCAGCCTAGGGCCACACTGCTATGGTCTTAAGTTTTGACCATGGGGATTTCCAATGCAGGGAGTGTGGTCTTTGTTGTGATGTCACTGATCACTGCAGTCTCCCCATAGAGTTTGTGAATACTACAAGACACTGGTCTGAGTGGACTGTGCAATTGTGGAGGCAGTGGGGATGGCACAGTCCATCAGTCTAAGACATTTGCTACTGAAATTGTATATGGTTATATTATATAAGGACAATGGTGCTACAAAAATACAAAAAAAGGTGCTTTCTCCCACGTTGGATCGTGGTCACTGTCCGCAGTTCTGAAACATATCAGTGCACTGTTGAATTGGCGCCTTTTCCTAGACCATGTTGCTTTATACATAATAGCAAAGTTAACCAGCATATTGGTGTTGAGAACAATGCGGTGGAGGCAGCAGCGGAGTTAGGAGATGAGAAAACAGCCGTTGCCTTAACCTCTTACATCTAGACGTTCCGCTAGCGGAACACCTGCTCCAATATCCAATGATAGGCGTGGCGCGAATTACAAATTCCTCAAAAATACAAAAACTTGAATTTTTCAAACATATGACTATTTTACAGCATTTTAAAGACAAGACTCTCCTTTTTCTAACCACACTGTCCGATTTCAAAACATTAGATTATGTCAGCAGAGTACCCAGCCAGAAATAATCAGACACCCATTTTTCAAGCTAGCATATAATGTCACAAAAAACAAAACCACAGCTAAATGCAGCACTAACCTTTTGATGATCTTCATCAGATGACAACCCTAGGACATTATGTTATACAATACATGCATGTTTTGTTCAATCAAGTTCATATTTATATCAAAAACCAGCTTTTTACATTAGCATGTGACGTTCAGAACTAGCATTCCCACCGAACACTTCTGGTGAATTTACTAAATTACTCACGATAAACGTTCACAAAAAACATAACAATTATTTTAAGAATTATAGATACAGAACTCCTTTGTGCAATCGAGGTGTCCGATTTTAAAATAGCTTTTCGGTGAAAGCACATTTTGCAATATTCTGAGTACATAGCCCGGCATCACAGGGCTAGCTATTTAGACACCCAGCAAGTTTAGCCTTCACCAAACTCCGATTTACTATTAGAAAAGTTTGATTACCTTTGGTGTTCTTCGTCAGAATGCACTCCCAGGACTGCTACTTCAATAACAAATGTTGGTTTGGTTCAAAATAATCCATTGTTATATCCAAATAGCGGCGTTTTGTTCGTGCGTTCAAGACACTATCCAAGGGTGACGAAGGGTCACGCGCACGACGCATTTCGTGACAAAAAAATTCTAAACATTCCATTACCGTACTTCGAAGCATGTCAACCGCTGTTTAAAATCAATTTTTATGCAATTTTTCTCGTAAAAAAGCGATAATATTGCGACCGGGAGTGGTGGTTTTCGTTCAAAGATAAAACATGGAGTCGACTCGTGCACGAGCCTGAGTCTCACAGTACTGTGACCAGCCACTATCCAAACGCGCTAATGTTTTTCAGCCAGAGCCTGCAAAGCCACGATTCAGCTTTTTGCCGCCTTCTGAGAGCCCATGGGAGCCGTAGGAAGTGTCACGTAACAGCAGAGATCCCCTGTATTGGATAGAGATGATCAAGAAGGCCAAGAAATTGTCAGACAGGGCACTTCCTGCATGGAATCTTCTCAGGTTTTGGCCTGCTAAATGAGTTATGTTATACTCACAGACACCATTCAAACAGTTTTAGAAACTTTGGAGTGTTTTCTATCCAAAGCTAATAATTATATGCATATTCTAGTTTCTGGGCAGGAGTAATAATCAGATTAAATCGGGTACGTTTTTTATCTGGCCGTGAAAATACTGCCCCCTAGCCATAACAGGTTAATTGTCTAAGAAAAGTGAGGGGAGAGGAAACCCCAACTTAATTAGGTCTAATCTAGTGATGCACCGATATGACATTTTTGGTCGATATCTGATATTTTCCATGCCAAAACAAAACCCGATAACCGATATTTACAATTTGTGCGGCCTTCTAAGCATTCTAGTACAGTTAAATAGTTAACTCACACACATGGACGCAGCGGTCTAAGGCACTGCATCTGAGTGTAAGAGGCGTCACTACAGTCCCTGGTTCAAATCCAGGCTGTATCACATCCGGCCGTGATTGGGAGTCCCATAGTGCGGTAAAACATAATCAAAACCTATTTGTTTCACTTACTTGCTGTGCTGTTTTGTTGTTCAGTCGTTTCATTCTCAACCAGGATTTCTATGGAACGCGGTTTGGGTCTTTGCGTGTCAAAAAAGATACACGTCAAATACCACTTTGACGTGTCAAATAACACGACATCTGTTTCAGTAGCTATAGTTAGCTCACTATATAGCTAGGTGTCATCTAAAATAACCCTCATTTATAAGACAGTTCTTAATTGATTAATGGTGGGCGGACCCATCTATGTTTAGCTAGCCACAATAAGGATTAGCCACAATAGTGGACTTTGCGGTTAGCCTTCAAAACAAAAGTATGGCATAATTCTACTATTTGTATTCATTTGCATCACTGTCAATGACACTTTATTTTGAAGGCTAACCGCAAATTCCACTATTGTGCCTAATCCTTATTGTGGCTAGCTTCACAACACATAACCCGGTGAGGTCGAGCCTCACTAGCCAGATGAAGCTAGCTGGCTGCTTATAACGTTAGCTTTGGGCAACAGGGTTAAGTTGCTGACTAGCTATTTATTTTCATGAACTGAAGTTCAGTTTCAATAGGCGAACAACAAGTGGCAACCTAGGTAATACTTACTCACAAGGATTCCTAAATAATTGCTAAGAATAATGAAAATGACTGCAGGTTATACTGATCATTGTTTTCAGGGTGTTTGTATTGGTGCTAGCTAGGTACCAAGCTAAAGTTAGCTACCCCAGAAGTTGCGGTCGAACAAATGATGCTTTATTACCAACGCGGTATTGTAAACACACCGTTCGTGTATAGCTTTGACAGTGCTACTGTATCTTTTCTGACACGCAAAGACCCAAACGGCGTTCCATAGTATGAATGTCATGAAGTTAACCTCTATGGGCTAGGTGGGACGCTAGCGTCCCCCCCGTGGTGCACTCCATCAACAGCAGGTGCATTTCAAGAGCGGCAATTTGAAACCAAATAAATGTCAAAATTCCGATTTTTCAAACATACAACTATCTTACACCCTTTGAAAGATAAACATCTCCTTAATCTAACCACGTTGTCCGATTTCAAAAAGGTTTTACGGCGAAAGCATAAAGTTAGATTGTGTTAGGAGAGTACATTGACAATAGCTGTGTGTAATGTTTTGTCAATTCAAAGACAGGGTCACCAAAACCATAAAACCAGCTAAAATGATGCACTAACCTTTTACAATCTCCATCAGATGACACTCCTAGGACATTATGTTAGACAATGCATGCATTTTTAGTTCTATCAAGTTCATATTTATATCCAAAAACAGCGTTTTACTATGGCATTGATGTTGAGGAAATCGTTTCCCTCCAATAACCGGCAGTCAAGTCAGCACCACAAATTAAATAATTAAAATTAGAAAACATTGGTAAAATATTATATTGTCATTTAAAGAATTATAGATTTACATCTCTTGAACGCAATCAACTTGCCAGATTTAAAAATAACCTTACTGGGAAATCACACTTTGCAATAATCTGAGCACTGCGCCCAGAAAAATCTGCTTTGCTATACAGACAAACGGCCATGTTGGAGAGATCTAAAATCGAAAATACTATGTAAATAATCCATTACCTTTGATTCTCTTCATCAGATGTCACTTCCCGGTTTCCCAGGTCCATAACGAATGTAGTTTTGTTCAAAAAAGCTCATCATTTATATCCAAAAAGATCCGTGTTGTTAGCACATGATCTAAGCCAGCCGGACTTCTCGTCATGAACGAGGGGAAAATATATATTTACGTTCGTTCAAACATGTCAAACGTTGTATAGCATAAATCATTAGTGCCTTTTTTAACCAGAACATGAATAATATTCAAGGTGGACGAATGCATTCTCTTTTATAACGTATTGGAACGAGGGTACCCAACATGAACTCGCGCGCCAGAGTCTAATCGGCCATCACCGTTCCATGGCTCTTGTTCGGTCAGATCTCACAGTAAAAGACTCAAAACACTTTGTAAAGGCTGGTGACATCTAGTGGAAGCAATAGGAAGTGCCAAAACATTAATCAACCCCTGTGTGTTTCAATGGCATAGGCTTAAAGGTAATTCAACACATCAGGTATCCACTTCCTGTCAGAAAATGTCTCAGGGTTTTGCCTGCCAAATGAGTTCTGTTATACTCACAGACACCATTCAAACAGTTTTAGAAACTTTAGGGTGTTTTCTATCCATATATAATAAGTATATGCATATTCTAGTTACTGGGTAGGATTAGTAACCAGATTAAATCGGGTACGTTTTTTTTATCCAGCCGTGAAAATACTGCCCCCTAGCCCCAACAGGGTAGGGCTTAAAAATAGCTCACTTGGTGGTGTGTACCGGTGCTCGACCAGTCGGCGAAAGCCAACATCACCCACGACAGAGAACAATTGATTGTCCAGGGCAATGAATTCCATTATCTTGGCTTTAATGGATTTCGCCTTTTGAGTTGTCTCGCTGGAATTTTCTTCATCTTTCAAATGACTGCTCGACTTGTTGACTGCTCGATCCACACAGCAGACATTGTGGGCTAGTTTAGGAATGCTGTGTTGCACTTATAACATAACATTTTACGTAGCGTCATTACGTCATGTACCTACATTATATAGGTTTGCAAGTCAGCTTTGACATCGGTTTTGCACATCAGGGCGTTAAACTAAACATCGGCCTATACCGATGTTGGCGTTTTTAGCAAATATCTGCCGATTCCGATATGTTCACCGATATAGTGTGCATCCCTAGTCTAGTCAATAGCCTAACTGTTAAATGTGCCTGGCTTTATAAATGATCATATCTACAGAAATAAGACGGATCCTGTTTGAGTGTTTTAATAGCCTACTGATTCCGTGAGCAACAAGCCTCATGCAACCACATGTCGGATAAACGGTTTCCCGAATTTGGCTGTTTTTAATCTTTGCTATGCTGTAACAAAGGCTTTATACTTTTTGTTGTTGTTGTTGTTGTTGTTAGACCAGCCTCTCTGGTATTTATAATTTATTTAGTTTTGTTTATAGTGTTCCAAATTGTCAAAATATATTTATAATAATTATAACCCTCCTTTTTCCTTGATCTCCTTATTGTTATTATTATTCTGATAATATGTCAAATCATTATCATTGGTAAGCCTTGTTATAACCACCATTGGGCTGTGGGCCTAAGAGCACATTCTGTTTAGTCTTAATACTGTAACTTACTTTGGCCTATATTTCAATACTTATATAGGCTACTGTATCAATCAATGTATTTCTTCATGTCATCACACAGCATAGGAGTCATTCATGATTTGAAATGCAATTAAGCATTTTAGTAATAAAGCGACCATTGAATAATTAGCATAAACAATAGGCCTAAAACGTTCTATTTCGGAAATTGCATTCACGAATGAATGTGACTGTTTTTGGTCTTTGCTGTAATAAAGGCTTTACAAAAATAACTTTACAACACTCTCTGGTACGCTTATAATTTATTTAGTGTTCTTCACATTGTTCCAAACGATCAGAAAAATTGTATTGTAATTTTACAACACCTGTTTGGCACACATAATATGAACGCATCGCTTGCTCCTGACCTTTTTCTTGATCTCCAGAATTTTTCACTAGTCAAATTTATTCCACACATCTGATGTCCCCTTTACCTCCGAGGCAACCAGTAAACATTCCCCCGTCTCAAGGTTATTTGTCACGTCCTCTGCATCCATTTTGCTGTGACGTGTTACGGTGTTCAGAGTTTGTTATAACCAATTTACTGATGTGATTATGATATGCTATAGGTCAGGCCCTATTGGTCACATGCATACATGTGTCACCTAAAGAGAGCAGGAGTTGAGGGAACAGGGAATGTTTTTCCTTAACAAATGAGGGATTGTTTTGAGGGATTTTTTGTTGTCAGAAATGGCTGTAGTTGTGTTGCAGCTTCAGCAACAGACAGCGCAATACACACTGATGTTCTGCGGTGGTCGCTGCAGCAGGGAGGAGAGAGCGACAACGGGTGCTAGTCACGTCACTCGCTGTTTTATTTTTACACAGAGCAGCAAGTCTGAGCCAGGCCCAGCACAATCAAATCAATTGCGGTCAGACTCCCTCTTGTCATTTGTGGGTTAAATATTTTATCAAACAGTTTGCTTAAAGCATCAGACAAGCTCGGTGCATATAGTTGAGATTTGATTAAAACAGGATTTGTCTATATATGGAAAATATGTTTTAAAATTTCAACAAATTGATTGGTCGAAAGAACAGATGACTCTGTCAACCAAGATTTATTTTTGTCGGGACAGCCCTAGTGAATACACAGCTGTAACTGTCCCTACTCCCCAGCGTTCATTGGAAATCTAAAATGCTTCTACGACGTAGTTGCCTTTCTCTGACTGTTTTATAGTTCTTCCTGCTTTTTTTTAAAGTGCTTCAGAGCACACAACTGTAAAACACTGGTGAGGTCCCATGGGGAACCTAAGCATTACGCTGCTAGCGACAACAGGTCACGACACACCATTTTGATGCGTTTCATCCCAGATTAGCCAAGAGAGTAGCAAAGTTCAGACCGAGTCCCTTGCTGCTTCTCTGAATTTTCACAAATTACCGTATTCCCGCTCCTTACTTTTTTTGTTTTGAAGACATCTTCATTTGTGGTGGTGCACTTCCCTGGTGCATATTATAGATTTTATGTCAGTGTATGTATAGATTCCTTCCAAGTCCCTTGGTTGAATTGCTCGCTAAGAGCTCGTCTATAATGCACTTGATTGTGGCTTCTCTGATATTACTTTTTTTCCTCAACAGGCTTTCCCTTTTCCACACACAAAGCATCCATAGAACTCTATTTCCTTATCGATGAACCCATTCGAGATTATCTGCATATTTCCTTCATTGTATCCAGTCCTATCTAATGAATATATATACTGCTCAAAAAAATAAAGGGAACACTTAAACAACACAATGTAACTCCAAGTCAATCACACTTCTGTGAAATCAAACTGTCCACTTAGGAAGCAACACTGATTGACAATAAATTTCACATGCTGTTGTGCAAATGGAATAGACAACAGGTGGAAATTATAGGCAATTAGCAAGACATCCTCCAATAAAGGAGTGGTTCTGCAGGTGGGGACCACAGACCACTTCTCAGTTCCTATGCTTCCTGGCTGATGTTTTGGTCACTTTTGAATGCTGGCGGTGCTTTCACTCTAGTGGTAGCATGAGACGGAATCTACAACCCACACAAGTGGCTCAGGTAGTGCAGCTCATCCAGGATGGCACATCAATGCGAGCTGTGGCAAGAAGGTTTGCTGTGTCTGTCAGCGTAGTGTCCAGAGCATGGAGGCGCTACCAGGAGACAGGCCAGTACATCAGGAGATGTGGAGGAGGCCGTAGGAGGGCAACAACCCAGCAGCAGGACTGCTACCTCCGCCTTTGTGCAAGGAAGGAGCACTGCCAGAGCCCTGCAAAATGACCTCCAGCAGGCCACAAATGTGCATGTGTCTGCTCAAACGGTCAGAAACAGACTCCGTGAGGGTGGTATGAGGGCCCGACGTCCACAGCTTTGACGTCATGTATAGCATGTTACTGCGTTCAGCTGTTTATCAGTGTCCAGATCTGTCATTTATAACCTGCATATGGGTATGAGTGTAAAGGGATACGCAAGGGAGCAATGGAAGTTTTAGGCTTGGATAAAAACGAAAGAATGCTGTCTGCATAGAGGGGCATTTTGTGCTAGAAATGTTTTCTAATTTATTAAAAATAAACTGAACTATTACACTGTACACAGTTCGGACCCTTTACTCAGTACTTTGTCGGAGCACCTCTGGCAGCGATTATAGCCTCGGGTCTTCTTGGTTATGACGCCACAAGCTTGGCACACCTGTATTTGGTGAGTTTCTCCCATTCTTCTCTGCAGATCCTCTCAAGCTCTGTGAGGTTGGATGGGGTCCATTGTTGCACAGCTGATTTCAGGTCTCTCCAGAGATGTTCGAACGGGTTTAAGTCCGGTCTCTGGCTGGGCAACTCAAGGACATTCAGAGACTTATCCCAAAGGCACTCCTGCGGTGTCTTGACTGTGTGCTTAGGGTCGTTGTCCTTTTGAAAGGTAAACCTTCGCCACAGCCTGAGGTCCTGACCACTCTGGACCAGGTTTTCATCAAGGATCTCTGTTATTTTCTCCGTTCATCTTTGCCTCATTCCTGACTAGTCTCCCAGTCCCTGCCGCTGAAAAACATCCCCACAGCCTGATGCTGCCACCACCATGCTTCACCGTAGAGATGGTGCCAGGTTTTCTCCAGACGTGAGGCTTGGCATTTAGGCCAAAGAGTTCAATCATGGTTTCATCAGACCAGAGAGTCTTATTTCTCATGGCCTGAGAGTCCTTTAGGTGCCTTTTGGCAAACTCCAAGCAGGCTGTCGTGCCTTTTACTGAGGAGTGGCTTCCGGATGATAACTGTACCATAAAGGCCTGATTAGTGGATGGGTTATCCTTCTGGAATGTTCTCCCATCTCCACAGAGGAACCCTGAAGCTCTGTCAGAGTGACCATCGGGTTCTTGGTCACCTCCCTGACCAAGGCCCTTCTCCCCCGATTGCTCAGTTTGGCAGGCGGCCAGCTCTAGGAAGAGTCTTGGTGGTTCCAAACGTCTTCCATTTAAGAATGATGGAGGCCACTGTGTTCTTGGACCTTCAATGCTGCACAAATGTTTTGGTACCCTTCCCCAGATCTGTGCCTCGATACAATCCTGTCTCGGAGCTCTACGGACAGTTCTTCCCAGATATAGGTCCAGTGTATTGAGGATTTCAGTTGTGGTGGTGGGCAAATCTGCACTAATCAAATGATTCCTGGAAGTCCTTTTCTCACACGTCTCAAGTACGCCATGAGAATGGCATGGTTTGCTATATATATACAATGTGTACTAATCTTCACAAATGTTTTTTGAAAACCTCATCCGTAGAAGAATTCATGACATGTCCGAGGACCCAAATTTGGGTTGCGACCCACCATTTGAGAATCGCTGGTCTAAGATCCCTCCCAATGTGTTCTCCAATCACATAAACCATTTTAGAAAAAGTCTTTGTCATTATCCTTGCAACGGGATTGAAAACAGTGGATCCAATATGTTTTATTATTTACTTGTTAAACAAAATGTCTTTCTTTTGAGCAATTGTATTAGTTCAAAATAATATTTTGTATGTTTTGAGCATACAATTATAGCTCAGTATTTGTATTATTTATTTTATACAGTCGTTTTTGCTCATCTTTATCAAGGGATCCAATAATCCGGACCCCACTGTGTCGGCCTGGGATAAAACCTGTCTTGTCGGATTGTATAATATCAGAAATATATTATTTAGAACGGTTTGCCAATATATATATTTTTTCAACACCTTATATAGCGGCCACAGTGATGAGACAACATCTCAGTGGCCACTCTTTTTTTCCCCCCATGATCTGACCTATAGTAGCCTCATGCAATGTTTGTGGGACATTTGCAACAGAAGCAGAGCTAGTCTGGTACAGTACTAATACAATTTTATTATTTATCCGTCAGGCTTTGTTGTTTGGAATATTGTGCTATCGCTGTACTAAATTTTAGAGGAGATATCTCGGCATCGAGCGCAACTGATGCCCCCCTGTCTAATTTAGGAAGTTCAAATTTGGTGAGAAAGCACTTAATAATTTGTGGCTCAGCAGGATCACATTTTGATTGATATAGCTCTGAGTAAAACTGTGCAAAGCATTTATTGATATCCCCAGATCTGTTACAATTTGACCATTCCTGTCTTTCATTTTATGAATAGCTTGAGTTGCTTGTGTATGCCTTAGCTGCCTTGCAAATAATTTATGCGGTTTGTCACCCAGTTCAAAATATAGTTGTTTCATTCTATCAAGTAAATAGGCTACCTGTTTCTAAATGATGCTATTGTACTCATATTTCGACACTTTGATCATGTCAAGGACTTCATTCGAGGAATTGCTGCTCCCCTAACTCTTGTTCGATTTCTTTCAGCCTAGTATTGGCGTGTTTCTTCCTCTCCGATGTATATGAAATAAGGTGACCTCTAATCACAGCTTTGAGAGATTCCCAAAAGATAGTCATCAACATCCCCGTGTTGTTAGCTCAAAGGGAAAAGAAGCAATCTGCTCCTTCAATACTGACAGAAAGCCTCATCATTCAACAAGTAAGCATCTTAGCGCCACAGTCACCGGCCTGCAGACACATTGTCCAGTTTCAGCACCATGGAGAGTGGAGAATGGCCTGTGATTTTAGAATCAGGTGAAATGTAACAGCCGCAGCAAAACAATTCTGGAATATGACTTATGAACTGGCAAAAAGAAAGAATAATCCCTATCTGTTGGATGCGTCAGTCTCCAAATATCGGCAATGTTATGGCTTGTCATTGTATTTAGACAAACACTGGCATTTGATTGTTGACCTTGATAGCTGTTTATCTAAAAGAGGATCCAAAATACAGTTGAAGTCGCCACCCACAATAACATTTGTATCCAATATATTTGTTATGGATTTAAATACCCTTTGGAAAAATAATGGATCATCAAAGTTGTGACCATATAAATTAACTAAGGTTATTGGTATCCAATTCAGTGTACCAACCACAATAATATACTGACATTAGGATCTGAAGTCAAGGATCAGTAAATAAAAGGAATGTTTTTCCTTATCAGGATTGCTACCCTCTCGCTTTTGCATCAGAATTAGACTGGTATATCTGACCAATCCAGCCGACTTGTAGTTTGGTCCGAGCAATTCATTTTTAATGAGTTTCCTGAAAAAACACCATGTTTCTAAATGATGCTATTGTACTCATATTTCGACACTTTGATCATGTCAAGGACCAGTGATTAAGATGGGGAGAAAACCTTAACTGTTTTAACGAACTGACCTAAGCCATTACAGTTCCAACGTACTATCTTTATTCCACTAGGCCTACTCTGTGCCCGGTCACTATGTGCCGTTACTTGTTTTAGAACAAATTGTTGCTGTCATAAAACCAAAAACGCCCCGCCATCCTGGTACTTATCATACTGAAACTAAATATAAAACACAAACCCCAACCCCCCCCCCCCCCCCAAGCTTGGTTAAATTTGATTACTGAGTGACTTCCTCCAGCAAAGCACCCCTTGACTAACACACAAACCTTATGGTGCCTAGACATATAACCTAAGTTAACTCTGCATCTATAGATGCTCTGCAAAAAAAAATGAAAAAAATCTTTACTCTCACGTAGGTGATGAGTGGGACTAAAACATGATCGGCTAAACAATGTTATAAACAATAATATCTCACCAATTATTATAAGTTCCAATGTTCATTGTAATGAGCATCGGCAAGAAATTCAAACACAGTACTGGCCTGTATTTGGCCATTTAGCCATCTCACACGACAGGTTTGGTTCCTCAGCCAGGGAGCTTGCTTGCCAATAACAGTTTGGCTTCTTTTGGAGTGTCAAACAAGCGCGTTGATCCCTCGACTGTCACCTTGAACCTGGCTGGGAAAAATAATCCATATTGGATGTTGGCTGCCCTGCCTTTTTTGCGCAGCTCATCATACTATTTCCGTTTGTTCCTCACCTCCAAAGTAAGATCTGGGTAGAAGGACACCCTAGCTCCATTGTAGTTGAGGGGATCTGCAGCGTGCGATGAATGGCATTGGTGGCACGCCCTTGGCTGGCTTTGGTGCGGATGATCTGTGTGTGCGGTCGATCAGGATGTGCGGTCGATCAGGATGTGCGTTTTGAAGTTTTCACTCCCCAGCAGGGCCAGTATCAGCTCTGATTACAAATTCAGTGGGCCTGCCTAACTCTGTGTCTACCTGTATCCCAAAGGTTTGGATGTTCTGCTGTCATGAATGCGATTTAAGCATTTCCAGGCAGGTTTTCAGTGGAATTTTTGGGTTTTTAAGTTTAACGTTTTGCACTGTTTCTCAATGTCCTGTAGCCTGGCCTCGTGATCGTCTGCTCGACCTCATGCACCTTTCATTCACAGTTCCGGTCATAGTCCCAATATTCTTTGAGATAGCAGCCAACTTTGTGTCCACCTTCTTGCTTAGTTTGTTTATAGCGACCAGTAGGTCGCTCTGAAGGGGAGCTCTTGGGAGCAAGTATTGTGGGTCGGCGATGTTAGCATCGATTCATAGTCCGTCTCGTCCAAAGTACCTTGTTTAGCTCCTCCCTTTTTTTTGGTGCGATTTTCATCTTGTCAGACAATGTTTGAATTTATAGGTCGTGAGAGATTAAGATAAATATGCTTTTTTTTTTTTTTTTTTTTTTAGCAGAGCTCTAACAATCCACGTATATCCCATAGCACGCTTTCTAGTGTCCCCCGGGATTAATTAAATTGGGTTATTTAAC
This sequence comes from Salmo salar, assembly GCF_965601325.2. Lineage (NCBI taxonomy): Eukaryota > Metazoa > Chordata > Actinopteri > Salmoniformes > Salmonidae > Salmo > Salmo salar. The sequence continues at coordinate 61,346,588 of NC_138296.1, read as the reverse complement.
TTTGCATATATTTGTCATGCTTTGTTTAATCGGTCCCTTTTCTGGCTGTATGAACAAAATGCCATGGCATTAATTATGTTAATTGACTCTTATTGATGTTTGTACTTTGCCAGGTCAAGTGAATTTGAATGCGCTTTTCAAACTTTGAAAAGGTCTCTCTTTGAATTTCGATTTTTAAGAGCGTAAATCAAAACGTAAAGGCAAGGTTGGAGAAACTTGGTATTTCTTACTCTAGGCTATCTCTGGCAGCAGGCATACTGTACTCAGTGAACTGTACCTGAACAGTCTGGAGGATTGCACATGCCCAGAATAACTTTTTTTAATCACTTGAAGCTGTCTCACACACTTCCACCTTGTTCTTCCCCCTATGACACACAGATAGTGTAAAATTGTTTGGCTTTGATACCAGTTGTTGTTCCAGGAACATTACGCTCTGCTTTGAGTTGCTGTGAATTGGATTGAATTCTGTCTGTCCATCCAGTGACACGGTGTGCTGTGTTGTGAAACGCGCAGGAATTGCTTCAACGAACCAAAGTCTAGCCCAGGGATGGGCAACTTTGATGAGGGTGGGGCCCATAAAAATGTTAACTCCTCATGAGGGGACGCGGTGGCTCGCGGGTCTGCGTAACCACATCCATACCCACACATGCAGTCAGAGGGCCCCCCCACAAAAAAAAAAAAAATTGATGGCTAGACTGAGTTGTCAATCTAAAAACAATTATCTGACATGGGCTAATTGACTGTCAGTGTCATAACTGTCATAACAAGATCAAATCTGCTGATGCGCAACCAAATTTTGAAATTGCACCATAAGTTAAGACCTCGAGTGAATTCCCCCCCAAAAAATCATTCTGAAAGCTGCTGTAGTTTAAACACATTCTTAATTGTAATGTAATCGGAAAGTTTTCTCTCTCTGCACATTGAGTCTGAGCATAATACATTTGAATTCAAATGCAATAAATCTTCTTAAACGAAAATAACTAAACTCTCGCTTTTCGCTCACGGGGTGTTTACATAATCCCCTCTGCCCACCATCCATTCATAATAGCAGTAATTATATTTGTCTTCACAAAGCCCAACCGAAGTTACTGAAGCCTAGCAGGCAGGCGCGGGAGTGGATGCATCCCAAATGGCACCATATTTCCTATGTAGTGCACTACTTTCGACCAGAACCATATGAGCTCTGGACCAAAGTAGTGCACTACATAGGGAATAGGGAACCATTTGGGACAGATTCGTTGTCTTTAGAGGTTGTGTGTGAAGATTTCAGAGTTTGAGGCGAGCCATGTCACCAAGGCGGCTGCATTGTACGGCTGCTGAAGTGTCTCATTCTCTAAATTTTTATCAAACGGCACTGTAATAAGCCCTCACAGCAGCACATTATGAGAAGTGATGTATTATTCCCTGAGATGTTTTATAGAAGTTTCAGTTGATGGTCCTCAATCCCTACACAGTGATGTTCTACTCAGCTATGATTCATACTATCACCAGAGAGGCAGAGCCTTTACATAACGGTGCAGCATACAAATATACACTGAGTGTACAAAACATTAGGAACACCTTCCTAATGTTGAGTTGCACACCTTTTGTCCTCAGAACAGCCTCAATTCTTCGGGGCATGGACTCTGCGAAGTGTCGAAAGCGTTCCACAGGGATGCTGGCCCGTGTTGACTCCAATACGTCCCACAGTTGTGTGTAGTTGGCTGGTAGACCATTCTTGATACACACTGGAAACTGATGAGTGTGAAAAACTCTGCAGCATTTTCAGTTCTTGACACACTCAAGCTGGTGCGCCTGGCACCTACTACCATACCCCGTTCAAAGGCACTTAAATCTTTTGTCTTGCCCATTCACCCTCTGAATGGCACACATACACAATCCATGTCTCAATTTTCTCAAGGCTTAAAAATCCTTCTTTACCGGTCTTCTCCCCTTCATCTACACTGATTTGAAGTGGATATAACAGGTGACATCAATAAGGGATCGTACAGTAGCATTCACCTGGTCAGTCTATACATGTATACTGAGGGAACAGCCTTTCTTTTACTACTTGATGGTTCCCCATAGATTAGCAATGTATTGATTCAGAGTCCCCCGGCGTTGTGTGGACACTTTATAGAGGATACCGTCACATGCACGAGCGTCACATACGGCCGATTGGCTTGCAGAGAGAGTGTTTTCTTCTTGACAGGGTGTAAGAAGCTTTAAATGTCAACCAGTTGTTACCCGCATGCGTTTTTGTTCTTGTGAAATTTTCCGATCATGAAGTGCTAAAGGAAAAATCCACTCATTCAAACCCACTCATTCCTATAATTTACATTTGTGAACAAATGTTTAATTTCGATGTTATAGTAAGGTTGGTAGCAACTTGTGGAAATCTGTTGCAGCTCAAGTCGACTACAAAACCTACAATGCAAAGCACTGTCTATGGGCTGGCTAGCTAGTGAGCAAACGTAGCTGCACACAATAATACCAAAGTCAATATCAGTAATAGCTAGTTAGCTATAAAATCGACCAAACAAACTGCGCTGTCAATTTAGGAGTCTACAATCTCACCATGTTCAGTCTGACATTCGCAACAGCACCATGCAATGCACCCTGGACTGAAGAGGCAGACAAATAGGAGAAATGTGTTAGACCCTCCAGTTAAATTACAAATGTAACATAGTAGGAATATCGTTATGACATCGGCCAGTATTGAAATCTGACATGTATTATAGACAGACGTTTTTCGCAATCTAAAAGTCGTATTCCTATTGACAGCTTTATTGCAATGCTACTTCATACCGGCCAGATTTCTGCCTGCTTGAATGGCAATAGCTTAGATAAACATAAAATGACCCAGTGAATCGATAGAACATCGCTCAGAGATACAAAAAAAACCAATATAACCGTCATAATGGGGGTATTTTTACTTTAAGCGTTGAGCTTCTCCCCTGGGGCACAAACATATGTCTGGGCCTGCAAATGGCTCCCTATTTAGTGCACTACTTTCGGCCAGGGCTTAGTGCACTACTTTTGACCAGAGCCCTATGTTGGGTATAGGCTAAAGTGCTGCAGCTTTATCTCCAACCTTACAGGCTGGCTTCAGGCTTGCATTTCAGTATTTCTCAGTTCTGCTGAGAACAGTATGTCACAACAATCTTTCTCTGCAAGCTTCTGTCTCTTTCTCTCTGTGGGTCTCTTTTCTTTCTCTCTTTTTTTCCTCTCTTTCATTTGGCTTCTTGGAGTGTAATTTCAGCAAGATCTGAAAAGCCACAATCCGTGTCAATGCTGTTTGCATGTAGGCTAGGCTACATCAAAGCCTTATGAGAAGTCCAAAGAAAGTAGAATACTGTATATGGCTTAGTCTATGATCATGAGGATGATCATAGTGAATGTTGAAGATGATGTATAAGCGTTGCTGCAATTAACGCTCATCAGCCTGCCTGTCAGCCCCTCCAGCAGTCCGTTCCTGCTAATGAGTGACTGTAGTTGCTGTTTTTAATGAAGCACATCCAAGCAGATAAGACTGCCACGGGATTGCAAATGAAGGCTGCTATTGTCACTCTGCAGCGCTCTAATCTGATTACTACTTCATTGTTTATTTTCCTTCTATTTCGTTCACTTTAGGGAAAATTATTCTCTGTGCGCTTTTCTTGCTGCAGAATTTTGGCGGCGTTTGTGTTTTCTTTGCTGTATGAATAACTAAGGGCTTTGAAATGTTTGGGATTTGACTTCCCGGAACAAGAACTGAGATCAGTGCCTTTCTTGCTGTATGAAGCGATGATTGAAGACACTAACGTGCTGTGCTTATTTTACTAACTGTCAGTCACAGCTCCCTTCACCCTGCCAGACTGGGAAGTGGCTGGGCTGACTAGGCTGCCCCGTATGGAGGTAACTCATTGACATAACGATTTGAGCGTGTAGAATAGATTTGTAGTTGTAATAGCGTTGGCTAAGTTGTAACTTAATATTTGTGAGCAATAATTGCATCTGTACACCTGCACAAGTCAATTTTACACGCTCAGACTGGCATTGCTTTAGCGCCCTGCCGTGACAAAAGCTTTGTAGATGTGCAAACAGCCATTTGCAAGGAGAGAGGGAGAGAATGAGCTCTTGGAGGTGGATCCTGTTTCTTCTAACCAATCAGATGAGGTTTTCATAGACCACCAAGGCTCGATATTAAGGTTTTTCCGCTTGTCCGTGGCAAATATATATATATATATATATATATATATATATATATATATATATATATATATATATATATTATATATTATATATATATTTTATATATTATATATATATATATATATATTTTATATATTATATATATATATATATATATATATATTATATATATATATATTTTATATATATATATTATATTTTATATATATATATATTTTATATATATATATTATATAAAAAAAGTCAGACGATCAGAATATAGATTTCAGTTGTCCGAATGGACAAGTAACAAATCACAATATCAAACAATTACTCCGATCAGAATTGGATCAGGCAGCACACAGCAGGGCAATGCATGGTTGACATTCTGAGTAAATTGCCTATATTCCTATTGGCTATAGCCTATTTCAATAAATAGAAGCAAGAGAACAATGTAGACGGAGCTAAGAGTCTCACCAAAGCAGCCAATATATCAGGTCAGAAAATGCTTATTTTTTTTCTCTCTCGAATGTCGGATGATCTGGGCCAATAGCCAAAGTTTATTTTTATAGTGGACACTCCAGTGTCTTATTGTTATAGAAGCCCAAATGTTCTATTGTCTCTCCATTTCATATGAATATGACTTGGCCTACTAAGCCACTGGTTCAGTTTAATGCATGCTAGATTACTCCTTTTCATTAAACTGTCCCCCTTTTTGTGTCAGATAGTCCAACACCATCCTCATACAATTTCTCTCATTTTTATAATCTTAGGTTGCAAACTAATCCTCATTTCTGGAAAAGGCATAAAATAAAAGTTCATATCCAGGTCATGTGACATGATTAACCAAAACACAGGGTCCTATACAGAGAGGGGAGGACAGACTTACTTTCGTAAGTATTAATTGATGACCCAGGTGAGGAGGCATAGAATCTTGATATCGGTGATATCTGGGCACCAGTCTAAATATTTATATTTTCAAACGCTATATACCTCTTGATTATGGTTTATACCTGGATTGGAGTAGAGTTACTGTGTTATGATGTCAAACTAGAAGAAGAAACTACTACTGAATAGTAGCATGGGAGACTTCTAAAACAAACTGTGGCCAGCCACCACTAATGTATACAACTCGGAAAGCATTAAGATACTTTCGCTAAGTGATTGCCCTAAAAAACTTGTTTCAAGTTGAAATCACAGTAGGAGATAACCTTACTTTTGATTTACGGCAGCGCACTGACAATATGCAGCGGAAAAGCAAGGGGTCGAATGGGCCTAAATGAAGGGTCAAATAAGACATTTTTAGAGGGGGTAGGGGCTGTCTGTGACCAACTTTGTGGCCTTGTGGTTAGTGTCTGCCCTGAGATTGGAAGGTTGGAAGTTTGATCCCCGTCTGAGTTAACCAGAGACTGTAGACCCAATGTGTGTCTGCATGGCACTCAGCATTAAGGAGACGCTGTTCCGGCTCGCACAAGCCAAGGCTCGTGAGATGCTACTTAATTAATTTACTGAAGGGCTGTCTGGCTCTCCTAGGCCTCCAGGTTATGCCATTATTGGGTCAGTTTGTACTGAGTTGTTTGGTCCCCAAAGACAGGATGGTGCTCGTGGTCAACTGGTAGGTCCACAGGAGATGTTGCAATCCCAGTCCAAAAGTGGATATCACACGACTTTTTGGATCAGCTTGCATTAAGACTAATTTATTGATAATGTTTTAACCCCTTTTTAAGATAATTTTTGGTTGACTGTCCTTAGTACAGCTGTCTTACCCCATCACGTAACTCCAAATAAAACGTTTTAACCCATTGTTTTTGTTGTCATAAGTCGTTGTATTGCTTGTACCAACTGAGCCATATGTTTTAAAACATTCTGTCCTTGCGTCCATAGTTCAGATAGCATAGTAGCCCACACATGCATAGTAATTTTTCTCCGAATTGTATGGTCACGGTCTTAAAGTCTCATTACTTAAAGGGCTTTGAAAACAATGAACACAATATTGGGATGCAAACCCGGTGCTTGTAGGATCTTCTGGGCCTTTCCCAGTCATGGTGGACAAAACGTGCATCTCACTGAAGACCACTTCTGAATTAGGTTAGGATATGGTGGTAGTACTTCACGGGAGTTGGTGATGCAGAGGGCCTAGTAGAACAGAATGCGGCCCTTCTCACTCAGTAGCCTTTCGGAAGCAGGAACAAAGCTAGGTCCCTCTTGGTTCTCACTGGCAAAGACTGTGTCCTGCACCCTGATGGTAGGAAGGTGCACTGGTCAATTATTACAGTACTAAAACCCATAGACAAATGTCTTGAAACAGAGCAATTACACATAACTTGGGTTAGTGTTGATATTTCATGTTAGACTCATCAATACCAATCTTCGCCAAAGATTGTAAATTAACCCATTTTAAGCCTATACCTACAGTGCCTTCGGAAAGTATTCAGACCCCTTGACCTTTTCCACATTTTGTTATGTTACAGCCCTATTCTAAAATGGATTAAAAAAATATGAAAAAACTCAGCAGTCTACACACAATACCCCATAATGACAAAGCTAAAAAAACGTTTTTAGCCATTTTTGCACATTTATTATAAATAAAAAACAGGTTTTATTTAAATAACTATTCAAGTATTCATTAGCTCAGGTGTATACTGTTTCAATTGATCATCCTTGATATGTTTCTACAACTTGGAGTCCAGTTGTGGTAAATTCAGTTTATTTGGACATGATTTGGAAAGGCACACACCTGTCTATATAAGGTCCCACAATTGACAGTTCATGTCAGAGCAACAACCAAGCCATGAGGTCGAAGGAATTGTCTGTAGAGCTCCGAGACAGGATTGTGTCGAGGCACAGATCTGGGGAAGGGTACCAAAACATTTCTGCAGCATTGAAGGTCGCCAAGAACACAGTGTCCTCCATCATTCTTAAATGGAAGAAGTTTGGAGCCACCAAGATTCTTCCTAGAGCTGGCCGCCTGACTAAACTGAGCAATCGGGGGAGAGTACTCACTTGTTAACTAATCTTCATTGACACCTGCTGTATACCATGAGAATAAGGCAATTTCGCCTAAGATGTTAGGTGTGTGGCATTATAATATACAGTGCCTTTGGAAAGTACTCAGACCCCTTGACTTTTTCCACATGTTTATACATTACAGCTTTATTCAAGAATTGATTAAATTGTTTTTTTCCCCCCGCAAATCTACACACACAATACCTCATAATGGCAAAGCAAACATTTTTGGGGTGAAAATGTATAAAAAAATAATTTAAAAAAAGATCACATTTACATAAGTATTCAGACCCTTTAATCAGTACTTTGTTGATGCACCTTTAGCAGTGATTACAGCCTTGAGTCTTCTTGGGTATGACGCAACAAGCTTGGCACACCTGTATTTAGGGAGTTTCTCGTATTCTTCTCTACAGACTCTCTTAAACACGGTCAGGTTGGATGGGGAGCGTCGCTGCACAGCTATTTTCAGGTCTCTCAAGAGAGGTTTTGATCGGATTCAAGTCCGGGCTCTGGCTGGGCCACTCAAGGACATTGAGACTTGTCCCGAAGCCACTCCTGCATTGTCTTGGCTGTGTGCTTTGGGTCGTTGTCCTGTTGTAAGGTGAACCTTCGCCAGAATCTGAGGTCCTGAACACTCTGGAGCAGGTTTTCGTCAAGGATCTCTCTGTACTTTTGCTCTGTTCATCTTTCCTTTGATCCTGACTAGTCACCCAGTCCTTGCCGCTGAAAAACATTTCCACAGTATGATGCTGCCACCAGCATGCTTCACCGTAGGGATGGTGCCATGTTTCCTCCAAACGTGACGCTTGGCATTCAGGCCAAATATTTTAATCTTGGTTTCATCAGACCAGATAATCTTGTTTCTCATGGTCTGAGAGTCCTTTAGGTGCCTTTAGGCAAACTCCAAGCAGGCTGTCATGTGCCTTTTGCTGAGGGGTGGTTTCCATCTGGCCACTCTACCATAAAGGCCTGATTGGTGGAGTGCTGGTTGTCCTTCTGAAAGGTTCTCCCATCTACACAGAGGAAATCTGGAGCTCTGTCAGTGACCATTGAGTTCTTGGTCACCTCCCTGACCAAGGCCCTTCTCCCCTGATTGCTCAGTTTGGCAGGCGGCCAGCTCTAGGAAGAGTCTTGGTGGTTCCAAACTTCTTCCATTTAAGAATGATGGAGGCCGCTGTGTTCTTGGGGACCTTCAATGTCGCAGAAAGTTTTGTATAGTACCAAATAGAGCCCTTGCCGTGGTACTTATTCAGACAAGAATACATTTTCAGGTCTGGAAAAATGCACACTAAAGTAACTAGGGATGGAAATTAAGCTGCCCGCTTGCCAGAGGTACTTTGTGCCTAATCCGTTTGCCAGTGCCCAAATTCCTGATGTTCCATCACTGAAAGTAACCTTACTGTACCATCTATAGACCACTTATTTTCCCCCATTTGTTTAAGAAATTCATGCTGATGCAACAAACGGGGATATGGTTTACCTATATGATACCTGGAAGACTATGAATGGCTCCGTATCTACCTGGAAGATAATCAGCCTCTGGCTCCGCCTCTCCTGAGTCCGTACGGGAGTTGCAGCGATGAGACAAGACTGTAACTACAACCAATGGAATACCACGAAATTGGTAGAAAGTTGTGATTTGGACTGGTGCCCTGATATCACTGATGCTAAATGAGTCCCAGAGAGGGCAGTACTGACTTGCCTTTGTAGGTATTAATTGAGGACCCAATTAATGTGAGACAACATTTTGTTGGCCGTCAGGTCCTCTGCAGCCACTTCCTGCACCCTCATGGACAGTGTTGTAGTAGAGCTTGAAGATCCTGCCAAGGTGTTGTAATTTGTTGGGAATCACTGCACCAGCGTCACTGCTCGCTGTGGCCTACAGCCTTGCCCATGGCACGCTGAAGCACTATCCACAAATTCTTGGCCAGGTTGTCCGACAGGCCATGCACCTTGCCAAGGTAGTTTTGCATGAGGTTAATGTTGTGCATGATCTTGCTGCCCAAGTGGTACCGACTGTACATGAGGTCATTCCATGAGCACTCCAGGGTCCTCAGCTTGTGGTGGCCCCCCAGCAACTTGGCTTGATATATCATTAAAGGAGTGTCTGCCACCCTCTCAGGCACTGCACAGGAAGGGAGGAGAAATATTCATACATAAATATATTAACTGTACATTGTCATATCAAATACAATGCAAGCCATCAATAATAGTTCCTTTTCAAGTGGCATTTAATGGTGCAGCAGAACATACCTGAAAATGTATATTTAAAGTTTTCCACAGCTGAGGCTAGCTGACTGTGTTGCATCCCTGCATATTTGACATCCTTCAGGTTCCTAATGATGTTGATGCTTTGCCTCCAGGCATTGCTGATTTTTGCCAGGGAGTTCTGGATGTCCTTCCCGTCTCCCAGGGCATTGTGGAGCTGACGGAGGCCTGAACGGATCCTGTTTAACTGGGAGTAGATTGCAGCCTGGAGAGTGGAGACAGACAATTTTAAATGGTTTAGATAGGGATTTGCATTAATCAAAGGGCAGTAGCTACAGAATGCAGTCAATGTCTAAGCTAAACAAATTAGTTTCTACCTTCAGTCGTGCTTCTACTAAAACTTCAGATCTAACTGGGTGATCAATATTCATGGGATTTTTGGCAGTTTTTTGGTTTTAGCAGATTAATGATTACTTTTCAAATGATTGTGCTTGCTAGCTATGGCTCCATACAAAATCAAGCTAGCTAGTTAGCTTCGAAATTGTTTGCAAAATAACTACCTAATCGATTTTGGCGCTTGTTACGTACTCTTAATAACAGTAACTTGGACAATAGCTTCCAAAAACAATATTACAGAAGAAAAAAGCTTGCTAACTAGCCCTAAAATAATGGCATTTAAACTTACCTGCCATGACAACTAACAGCTGGGCTTCTTTGATGGACATTCTTTGGTGGATACAAGTGGTAACCTGGTTAATGCATGTCTTGATTGACAGGTGTTTGCGCCAGACAACATGGCCCATGTGAGCTGTCACCAACCAACCAGTGTAGAGTATACTGGTCTGTGGTAACCTCATCTGATTGGTTAGAAGAAAGAGGTCCCACCTCCAAGAGCTCCTGCTCTCACTCACTCACTCTCTCTCCTTGCTTGCAAATCTCTGTTTGCACATCTACAAATCTTTTTGTCACATAGGGCGTTAAAGCACTGCCAAAAGTCTAAGGGCGCGAAATTGACATGCACAGGTGTACAGACGCAATTATTGCTTGCAAATATAAAGTTACCTGTAGGAGAATGTGCTTACAACTACAGATTATTCTTTCATCTTCACAAGTCATCAGTTACACACTTGCAAATTGTGTTTACAACTACAAATATATTCTACATGTTCAAATCGCTATGTCAATGATTTAGCCCCATAGACCTGGGTCATATTCATTAGGGCGCAAAGAAAAACGAAAAACAAGCGTTACTTATTTGGCAAGTTCAGGTAGTGTAGTCCATCCCTGTTTCTGTCCGTGTTCAGAGTCATATTCATTAGGCACCAAACGGAAGAGAACGGACTGACCGTTTAGTGCCTAACGGAAGATTTATGGGCCCTGAGGTTTGGGAGACATACTGCTGTCAGTCTGAAGTGAACCTATCCTTTTCTCAGAAGCTCTGTGTGAAAAACAGGAGTGGAGGACATTAGACGAGACCCGTTGGCATGGCGACCTCACTAAAACGTTGATTGAATACACAGACACTCATTACCTGTGGCTTCTAGCTGCCTTAGCGATGCTCTTTATTTGATGGCTCTAGCTATCCCAAGAGAACTCAACAATCTCAATCTCTCTCTCTGTCTCGTCTTCTTTTTATTTCTCTCTCCCTTTCTCTCTCTTCAGTTCAGCTCATGATTATTCAGACCTGTACACTGTTGCCATGGCACTGGATTGGCAGCTCGTAACCTTGTCATATCTAGACCAATCTATCGAGAGGAAGATATGAAAGATTGGATTTCGTTTGAAAATATCAACCAAGTAAAAACATCCAAATGCATTCGTATTCACTGTACCATTGAGCTGTGGGGGAGATATTAGCCCTACTTTTATTGCCTTTGCATTAGTATGTCAGGTTTTGCGTTAGTTCCTTCTTAAATGAATTATAGAAACGCAAAGCCTCACACTGTGTTCAAAGATCATTCATTTGTTTGTCTGTTTTGTCTTTCAGGGTCAGCCGGTCGGTCAGTGTGATTTCAATATTCGGCTGTTGTGCATAGAGAAAGAGATCATCTCCCCTCGGATGGAGAAGATGAAGACGGGACAGATCGACAAGACAAAGGAGCCCTTCAGTGTCAGGAACAAGCCATTCTTTGACATCCACGCAGCGCGAAAGGTAATACACACATTAATGTGCACATGCACTGTGCCAGGGCCAGATCATCACAAGTCTGTGGTGGTCTGACATTCTAGCCGTACATGTTACTAATGCATTATTTAACTTTTTCATCAGTTCAGGGACTCATCTAAGGCCTAATCAAAACCACAGGATAGATAAACTTTCAATGACATCACAGTCGCCGATTTTGTTTTCTCTCTTTGGAACAAATATGTATTATTAATCTTGAAGCATTAATGTGCTCTCATAAAGGGTACATTGCATTTTCTTCCCACGCTGTGCTTTTACTGTAGATTGACTGCTTTTGACTGCCTTCGTACAAAGGGCATTGTAGATTCCTCTACCACCATTAAAGGAAAATAAATGTGATCAAAGCTTTTTTTAATCAGTGGGAATATTCATAAAAACTATAAATAATCAACTGAAAAAAATAATTAGCTCTGAAAATGCTTATTGGCCTATGTGACTCCACTATTTACAATCTATTATTGATTATTCGCAGATCATGGAGATATTCTAAGGAGCCTTTTTATATTAGAAAACCCAGCCTACCTCTATACAGAGTTATTTGTGTTTGCAGATCATGTGCTGCTGCTGACAAGGACAAGAGTGTTTTTATTCTCCAAAAGCTATTAAACCTCGCCAGCAAGGCCCTGCACCCTCGGTCTCATAATGGCTCCACTGAAGGACATTGCGCAAAAAAACTACATCTACACTGCGCCAGATCAGTGGGAAACTGTAGCTCTGTACGTTCCATTAAATGCCTGATAACATAGTAGAGGGAGCAAGGGTTTATGGCAGTCTTCACATTTTTCCCACCACTGTTCATATGGCTGGTCTGGTCATGGCGGAAGCAGGGAACAGCTCCAGTCCCAGCTACTATCACTGATCTCTTTGTGCTGGAGCCTGTTTTGTCCTGCATGAAATGTTAGCCATGAATGTTAGCCATGAGATACCCCCCTGGTAAACCCTGTTCCAACTTCCAACCTCTCCTGTCTGAGGCTTTTATGACAGATTGCCCACTGTCTTGTTAGCAGGATGTAGATTAAGATATTCCAGAAATGAAGTCATTGGAATTACGCCTGCCTCGTTCGCTATGTCTTTGTTCTGATGCTGAGGCCATCTGCTCTGCGTACAGCCATATCTCTGTTAGAGACATCATGAAATGGGGGAAAAGGAATCTGGTTTATTCATTCGCGGTGGCGCAGCTTTCCACTTCATGGCATGTTTGCCGGAAATTCCTTTTATGATATTTCAATAAGGCCGAGGCTGTGTGATGGCTTTTCCAAGTTTCCAGCTCCCCTGAATTAACACTAGAACTGCCATAGACCAACGGCCACTGACGTTTGATTGTGTAATAAAAGTAATCCGCAATAAAAATCTACGTCCTGCTCCTTCCCTGACCTTTCCTAAATGTTTGTATTTTACATTGCTCAATTTGTCTGAATTTAGAAATCACAGAGAAATATTTAGAGCCTTTTGACCTGTTTCTTTACACCTATTCCCAACTTAACCCTCCAAAACAATGCGCTGTAAGACGTTGGTACCAGATGCTAATGCATCTCTCTCTCTCCTTACTGAATGAATGAAAGGATGAATAGGTGATAATTGTGCATGTTGCTTCACAATTGAAAATTAAATTAGGCCCAACCAAATGAGGGTGAGGAGGTTGATTTTAATTTAGAAAGAAAAGTTTGTTGTGCCTGTTTTATCAGCGTTGGCGCTCATGTTTATCTTCTTATGGCTCAAATCCCGTTAACGGGATCGATTTGACAACATCCGGTGAAATGGCAGAGCGCCAAATAAATTTTCTTTTATTAAAAATATTTAACTTTCATACATTCACAAGTGCAAATTAAAGCTGAACTTCTTGTTAATCTAGCCACAGTGTCAGATTTCTAAAAGGCTTTACGGCGAAAGCAAACAATGCTATTATGTGAGGACAGCACCCCATCAAACAACACAGACAATCATATTTCATCCCGCCAGGCGCGACACAAAACTCAGAAATAACGATATAATTCATGCCTTACCTTTTGACGAGCTTCTTCTGTTGGCACTCCAATATGTCCCATAAACATCACAAATGGTCCTTTGTTCGATTAATTCCGTCGCTATATATCCAAAATGTCCATTTATTTGGCGCGTTTGATCGGTTCCAACTCGCGCAACATGACTACAAAATATCTCAAGTTACCTGTAGTCTTTATCCAAACATTTCAAACAAATTTCCTAATACAACTTTAGGTATTTTTTAACGTAAATAATCAATACAATTTAAGACGGGATTAACTGTGTTCAATACCGGAGGAAAACAAAGTGGAGCATGCTTTTCAGGTCACGCGCCTCTATCAAACAGTACACTTCCCTCGAGCCTTGTTCTGAACAGGGCTACTTCTTCATTACACAAAGGAAAAACATCAACCAATTTCTAAAGACTGTTGTCATCCAGCGGAAGCGATAGGAACTGCAAGCAACTGCCTTAGAATTATGGATTCTCAATGAAAACCCATTGAAAAGAGAGTGACTTAAAAAAAACAATCCTGGATTGTTTGTCTTCGGGGTTTCGCCTGCCAAATAAGTTCTGTTATACTCACAGACATCATTCAAACAGTTTTAGAAACCTTAGAGTGTTTTTTATCCAAATCTACCAATTATATGCATATCCTAGCTTCTGGGCCTGAGTAGCAGGCAGTATACTTTGGGCACACTTTTCATCCGGATGTGAAAATAGCGCCCCCCAAGCCATAAGAAGTTATAGCACATCGTTTGACCGCGATCCTTGCGGCTTGATGTCATTCTCTTTTACATTTTACTTTGTAAAAATAAGCTGTTACGGGACTGTTTTATTTACAATAAATTATATTAGTAATATATTTATTGTAAGGAAAAATGAAAACATGCTAAGTGTTGCAGTAGGCCTTTAGAGTAATGCTAATCATATCCTTGACTCTATCCGAGTTGATGCACAAAGGGAATCCAAAGATGCCAGCCCACTGAATGAATGATGAATGGGTGATAATTGTGCATATTACTTCACAATCAAATTTAAATTAGGCCTAACAATGATGAGGGTGAAGAGTGGGATTTTAATTTAGAGCAACAATAGTGTAAGGTTAACTAAAACATGCTACGGGTTGCAGTAGGTCTTTAGAATAGTGCAAAACATATCCTTGGCTTTATCCAAGTTGATAAGTAAGGGGAAACCATGCCTGTCAGCCTGCACAGCCGGCCAATCAGAACTATACCAAAACTAATTTCACACATAAGACACAGCCTATAGACGGGATGAAATGTACAATAGTCTGATGAGGGACAATATTATCAGTTGTTAAATTGTACATGAAGCGATGGGCACATCTTATATTTGACAGGTGCAGGGAAAGGAGCATCAGTTTATCAAATCCTCCTTCAGAGTCACATGCAGGTAAAATGTTAAGATTTCTATATAGTATCAGAAAGATAATATTTTGCAGTTTCTATGACACTTACCATTGTCAAATATTTACAAAATTCAAGAGGTGGAGCTCTATTTCCAAATGTCACTTTTTGCAACAATATCTGGGCTATCCATGCATTCAGCACATGACCACTCGTGCGGCAGCATTGCTCTGGCTACTAAGCAAAGACTAGTAACGTAATAAACTTATGCAATTCTGTTTTCTTTTAAAAACATTTTATTTCCACAATATTTCTTTAGACTTGCCAAAACTAAATTATGGACTTCTTTATGATGGACTTGAACTAGTGCTTTTTCATTTGTACTTGTAGCCTAGACTAACATAAACTAATGAAAATGCTTTTATGTTCTTTGAAATAATAGTTTTTCAGTATCCTGTTACCTAAGACCTTTATAAACACAACCAAATGATTATTCATCAGATAGCATGTATTTATTAGACTGTTAGAATGTTGATGGCTTAGTGTTGAAAATTGGCTTTAGGCCTGCATTTTTCACTAGGACTTTTGTAGAATTATACAAAACATATCCTTTACTCTATCTAATCAAATAACTATTGTTATATTTCACTAATTTATTTTATGCACTATTTATCAATCGTTGGTTCTTATGTTTGCGCACCTCGCGGGTTGATATGCATCTGATGCATATGCTAAAGGAGACGCCCGGCAGCGTTCTCTAGCGGTTCTCTTTTCAAATTGGACTATATAAGACTATCTATTTTATTTTGTTCGGGGAATTGTTTTGAATTGGCTGCAATAGCTGGTCTGCGGTTGGAATACAAAGGACTTATAGTTCCTCTGTTTTATTTTATCATTTTGCCTTTTATTCAGTAAATTGGACGTTGATGGGACTGGAAAATTGACCCCTTGGAGGCAAAAAGCATGTGCTGAGTGGAAGATGAGGCTTTAGATTAGATTTTTACCTTAGCTCTGGTCTAAGTTAAGGGCCTATTAGCAGACTGGAGTATGGGAGAGGGTTCAGATGGAGAGCCCTTTTGTCATTTGAAATGACTGACAGTAGATGAGGAAAAGATCTGGGCTTAATGAATAGTGTCACTGAATGCTCTTTCACATCAGCTAAATGTGCTCACTCACTGGGTATAATTAAGCTTTGTGCAAGAGCCCACAGTCAATTACATCTACATTTTAGTAATTTAGCAAACACTCTTATCCAGCTCAGTAATAGCTTTTATTAATAGCTTTCCTTATATTTCTCATGCAACAAATACTTACTTACAGTGCCTTCAGAAAGTATTCACACCCCTTTACTTTTTTCACATGGATTTAATTGTCATTTTTTGTGAACAATATACACAAAATGTCGAAGTGGAAGAAAAATTCTAACATTTTGTAAAACATTTATGAAAAATAAAACACTAATATACAGTATCTTGATTAGATAAGTAGTTAACCCCCTGAGTCAATACATGTTAGAATCACCTTTGGCAGTGATTACAGCTGTGAGGATTTCTGGGTAAGTCTTTAAGAGCATTCTACACGGGATTGTGCAACATTTGCCCATTTTATTATTTTCAAAGTTCTTCAAGCTTCGTCAATTTGGTTGTTGATAGTTTCCAGGTCTTGCCATAAAATTTGAAGGCGATTTAAGAACATTCACTGTCTTCTTCGTAAGCAACTTCAGTGTTGGCCTTGTGTTTTAGGTTATTGTCTTGCTGAAGGTGAATTCATCTCCCAGTGTCTGGTGGAAAGCATACTGTACCAGGTCTTCCTGTAAGATTTTGCCTGTGCTTAGCTTTATTCCATTTCTTCTTTTTTTATCCTGAAAAATTCCCCAGTCCTTAATGATTACAAGCATACCCATAACATGATGCAGCCACCACTATGCTTGAAAATATAAAGTACTCAGTTGTGTTATGTATTGGATTTGCCCCAAACATAAGACTTTGTATTCAGGACAAAAAGTGAATTGCTTTGACACCCCCCCTCATGCTAACGAGTCATTCTGACTGCATTCTAACAGTGTAATTAATCCGTTTCATATATGCTATTATAAAGATAATAATTTGGTTGTGTTTATGAAGGCTTGGATAGCATTGGAATACCATTTTTATATTATTTCAAACAACACAATCATTTTCATTAGTTTATGTTACTGTGGTAGGCTAAATGTAAAAATAAAAAAACCACTAAGTCAGGTGTTCAATCAATTTTATTAGCGGAGTGTCTTTTGTTACAACTATGAAATAGAAAGCATATGTGTAGGAACACGGTAACAACTTATTTTTATAACTACAAAATAAATAAAATACCCCAACCACCAAGACACACAATCAGCAAGACGTGCGGTCCAATGATGAAAACATCAGTAGCCTAAACATCATTATTAATGTCAAGTGGCCTTGATAAATAAAGGAATGATTGCATTATAATATGTGTTGATATGACAGCAGTCAAAAATAGGCAATTATTGTCAGCTCATGCTTACATTGTGTGCATCTTCAGGCAATGGCGTCAGTTGAATTTCATTTATCTCCTATCCATTGTGCTAACAGTTTACACAAATCTTCGTAACTTTCACTTCCTTGACATACTTTGACATACAGTTTCTTTGTTTGGTTGTAGTGCGTAATAGTCTCCAGGCTTTCTCTTTATTGTGTCCTGTTGTCTTGCCATTCTTCAGCACCGTTGTGGACTACAACGGCTGTGCAGGTGCCTTTTAGTTTTTGCGCAGAGGGAGGAAGCTCCCATCTCACTTTGTTCATGGTGCCAGCCAGGCTTGTTTTCTTTGCAAGAAACTTGTTCGCCAATGACAGTGAAGTGAAGAAATTCTCCATGGTGACATTTGTCCCCTTGTCAACGTAAGATTCCGCAAGCCTCATTACCACATTCTCCGACACTCGCTAACCTGCTGCCCGATGTGGATCTTTTCCCGGATATTGAAAGCCTTTCAGCATGTACAATTACACACGCTCTCACTGTGTAGCCTACTCCAAGTAGGTCAGAGTAGACTGATAAGACTGCTTGGATTTGGTGGACTGATATAGGGTACATACCTTTTTGAGATCATAATTCGAATAGATCAATACAATACAATAGCCCTGTTCTTCTTTCGCAATTGATGATTACAGAATTATGCATCATTCGCTACCCATCCCCCCCCTCCAACCTCATACTTTACTTCATGTATTTCATCTGTTGTGTGTGTAATTAGTTTCAAAATTGACTACTTTAGCGGTTCTAGTGTTAGTCGTACCATTGGTCTCATGCTGATATCTGCCAATAGGTGCCCTTCTTTGTGAAGCATTGGAAAACCTCCCTGGCCTTTCTGGTTTAATCTGTGTTTGAAATTCACTGCTTGACTGAGGTACCTTAAATTATCTGTATGTGTGGGGTACAGAGATGAGGAAGTCATTCAAAAATCTGGTTAAACACTATTATTGCACTTAGTATAATGTGACTTGTTAAGCACATTTTTACTCCTGAACGTATTTAGGCTTGTCATAACAAAGGTGTTGAATACTTTTTGACTCAAGACATTTAAGCTTTTCATTTTTTATTAATTTGTAAAAAATATCTGAAAACATCATTCCACTTTGACATTATGGGGTGTGGTGTTTAGGCCACTGACTAAAACGTCATGTTTTAGTCAGTGGAAAAATGTGGAAAGTCAAGGGGTGTGAATACTTTCCGAAGGCACTGCATGTGTGTTAAGTACGTATTTGTTTCGCGAGTTATCTCTCCCTGCCTTACCCATCAGTCCAATGTCCACAACTCATTTATAAAACCCAGCAAACCGTTAGTTCAATAAACTGTGCTTAATTGGATCTTTAAGCTGTGTGATGAGTATCAGCAAGTCTTGACCCTGTGGGTCTGAGACCTCTAACCCCTCCAATAACACCAGCTTAATTTTAGTCAGAAACTGCAGTCCTTTATCTGTGTTGCACCATGAGAGATCCACTTTGAGACTTCTAATGCAGCAAATTATCTCAGCTCTATTGTATTCCGGTTTGGGCCTGGCACTTGTTGCTCTTACCTCTGGCTGTATTGGCCCATTGTTGTTTTTGTTGTACCTCAGGACTCATCCAGCCAGTCACAAGTTAATGGATGGTGATGACCGCATGACTGCCTCTCTGTATCCCATCATGGTTGCATCACAAATGGCACCCTATTCCCAATTGCGTGCACTACTTATGACCAGGTTCCAGCTCTGGTCAAAAATAGTGCGCTATATAGGGAATAGAGTGCTATTTCAGACCAAGGTTTCCATTAGGAAAATGTGGCGTCATACATTTGACCGGCAGCATTTTAATTTACCTCCATTGGTTGCGTAACCTGATTAAAACCTCTTAAGGATCCGCCCCTTTAAAAAAATATTTTTGCCTAAAATGACATACCCAAAGCTAACTACCTGTAGCTCAAGATATGCATATTCTTGATACCATTTGAAAGGAAACACTTTGAAGTTTGTAGAAATGTGAAATGAATATAACACATTAGATCTGGTAAAAGATAATACCATCTTTGAAATGCAAGAGAGAGGCCATAATGTCTTATTCCAGCCCAGGCGCAATTTAGATTTTGGCCACTAGATGGCAGCAGTGTATGTGCAAAGTTTTAGACTGATCCAATGAACCATTGCATTTCTGTTCAGAATTTTGTACCAAGACTGCCCAAATGTGCCTAATTGGCACATAACTGTGCACTCTCAATCAATAGCATGGTATTATTTCACTGTAATAGCTACTGTAAATTGGACAGTGCAGTTAGATTAAGAAGAATTTAAGCTTTCTGCCAATATCAGATATGTCTGTCCTGGGAAATGTTCTTGTTACTTACAACCTCATGCTAATCGCATTAGCCTACGTTAGCTCAACCGTCCTGCAGGGGACCCACCTATCCTGTAGAGATTTGAAGGCATCAACCCACGGTTCTCAGAATGACAGAAATCACAAAGTTTATAGTAATTAATCTTAACAGAACATGCAACGGTGTGCCATTCTTACCGAATTCCGATGTCCGTAAGGTTAGGGGAAGCTTTCTCCAAAGTAAATTGAATTAAATTGCCAAATTTATATAGCCTAATTCAGTCAGAAGGCCCCGCAATTTGTGCAGAGCGCGCGGCAAAGACCAAATAGATGATTGTTAAATTGCGACTGTCAGTGAAAAGCAGAGACCCAGCCAAGCATATCACAATATTTAAAAATACAATTGTGGAAAAACTGTTTGTAAAACAAATGGCTATTGCTGTAAAGAGAAGACAATGAAAAGACTCCAGTCTGTCTTTTAGTTATAAAAATCTCCGAAAAGTAACCTATCTTATTGGCACAAGCGGAGAACATCGTCCATATCCCCGGTGAGTGTGCATATTCACTGTCCTTATTATTGGGTCAGTGCTACTTTTGTTTGTTTTTGGACAATAACTCCCTCCTCCAGGTTAGATTGGGCGTCATATTGTATTTGTCTCCTCTTTTCGTAGGCCTAATACAGTTGAAGTCGGAAGTTTACATACACTTAGGTTTTTTAACCACTCCACAAATTTCTTGTTAACAAACTATAGTTTTGGCAAGTCGGTTAGGACATCTACTTTGTGCGTGACACAAGTAATTTTTCCAACAATTGTTTACAGACAGATTATTTCACTTATAATTCACTGTATCACAATTCCAGTGGGTCAGAAGATTACAGACACTAAGTTGACAGTGCCTTTAAACAGCTTGGAAAATTCCAGAAAATTATGTAATGGCTTTAGGAACTTCTGTTAGGCTAATTGACATAATTTGATTCAATTGGAGGTCTACTTGTGGATGTATTTCAAGGCCTACCTTCACACTCAGAGCCTCTTTGCTTGACATCATGGGGAAATCAAAAGAAATCAGCCAAGACATAGATAAAATATTGTAGACCTCGACAAGTCTGGTTCATCCTTGGGAGCAATTTCCAAACGCCTGAAGGTACCACGTTCATCTGTACAAACAATAGTACGCAAGTATAAATGCCATCGGACCACGCAGCCGTCATACCGTTTAGGAAGGGGACGCGTTCTGTCTCCTAAAGATGAACGTACTTTGGTGCGAAATGTGCAAATCAATCCCAGGACAACAGCAAAGGACCTTGTGAAGATGCTGGAGGGAACGGGTACAAAAGTATCTATATCCACAGTAAAACGAGTCCTATATCGACATAACCTGAAAGGCCGCTCAGCAAGGAAGAATCCACTGCTCCAAAACCGCCATAAAAAAGCCAGACTATGGTTTGCAACTGCACATAGGGACAAAGATTGTACTTTTTGGAGAAATGTCCTCTGGTCTGATGAAACAAAAATAGAACTGTTTTGCCATAATGACCATTGTTATGTTTGGAAGAAAAAGGGGGAGGCATGCAAGCCGAAGAACACCATCCCGACTGTGAAGCACGGGGGTGGCAGCATCATGTTGTGGAGGTGCTTTGCTGCAAGAGAGACTGGTGCACTTCACAAAATGGATGGCATCATGACGGAGAACATTATGTGGATATATTAAAGCAACATCTCAAGACATCAGTCAGGAAGTTAAAGCTTGGTTGCAAATGGGTCTTCCAAATGGGCAATGACCCCAAGCATACTTCCAAAGTTGTGGCAAAATGGCTTAAAGACAACAAAGTCAAGGTATTGGAGTGGCCATCATAAAGCCCTGACCTCAATCATATAGAACATTTGTGGGCAGAACTGAAAGCACGTGCGAGCAAGGAGGCCTACAAACCTGACTCAGTTACACCAGCTCTGCCAGAAGGAATGGGCCAAAATTCACCCAACTTATTGTGGGAAGCTTGTGGAAGGCTACCCAAAACGTTTGACCCAAGTTAAACAATTTAAAGGCAATGCTACCAAATACTAATTGAGTGTGTGTAAACTTTTGACCCACTGGGAATGTGATGAAAGAAATAAAAGCTGAAATAAATCACTCTCTACTATTATTCTGACATTTCACATTCTTAAAATAAAGTGGCGATCCTAACTGACCTAGGACAGAGAATTGTTACTCTGATTAAATGTCAGGAATTGTGAAATACGGATTTTAAATGTATTTGGCTAAGGTGTATGTAATCTTCCGACTTCAACTGTATATGGATCAGACAATGTTTGTCAGTGTCGGCAGAGTAGGTTGCCTTATAATTTTGGTTGTATTAAAAAAGATTCTGCTAATGTCTCCAGTCATATAAAGTTTAGTAGAATTGCATGAAGTGTATTTATCAAAGGCCAACATTTTCCTTTGCAAAGTAAGGAGAACAAATGTAGGCTGTCTGATATAGCCTAGGACTACTCTACGTCACTACGCGCTGCATTGAACAGTCTTTTTTTGTGAACAAGTTATATTATTAGCCTATATTATGACTATCCAATCTAATCATCACGTTAGGAATCAAGGCTAGAAGTCTGAAAATGCCAGAATGCTTTATTATAAAGGTGCATTTTTATGATGATAAATTAGCTTCCCCAAACTTGAAACACACACGCCACGTATGTTAGAGCAACTTCCCAAATTGTACTTTTCCTCAGGCAACAAGACGAGTAACAAACAGCAAAATCACGAGCCTATGTCAATCTACTGTCCCCCATAGTAGAAAAGTTTACCTAAGCTTGTCGGTCTGTGCGAGAAAGAAATAGCCTGTTCCAAACAAACTCTAAGACAGTTGTTGGACGATAGATCCCAAATTCATACAACGAGTAGGCCTAGGCTTCATCCCCCAAAATATAAAAAAAGCAACGAGGCTCATGCACCAGATCAGAACTTTTAGCATACAATTTAGATAAACTGTTATTTCTTCACATTTTAAGGCAGTAGGCTACATGCTATTGTTCGTTTCTTAATGCAATTAGCAGGAAAACACCATTTGTGAGGGGTTTCATGTGACAGAGATGAAAATATCCATTAGAAATTTTCAAAGAGGGGAGGTCTAAGTATGCAACACCTAGCATGGCTTGCTAAAAATACTAGGATTGTGCTTTTGGCTACTGGACAATAAAATACATTTGATTTGAAAACCAACAGGACATGAGAGGAAAAAGGCCACTGGTTTCAGTGGCATATGTAAAGTCTTTATAAAATAATTGCCTGCACGTTTGGTTGGATTTTGGTTAGGCTACTCGGAAGCAAGGTAAGACATGCCTCATATGTAGTAAAACGTTCAGGTTTCAAACAATTCCAGCTCATTGCAAAGTCGTGTGTGTGACGCACTGAAGCCTGCCTAGTTGCCAATACACTTGATTGGCGAATGGGAACCGTGCTTTAATTACCAGTTGAGAAATAAAACATTAAGCTCTTTTTAATCATGGCCTGCCTAGCACCGCCTGCCGGCCCTCCAGCAGTTCAAGGTGAACGTGGTGGGGACTGGGAGGGAGACGCAGTCTGGGGATGGAGAAGGAGCGAGTCATGGGGATGGTGGGGGGGTGTGTGTGTGTGTGTGAGCGCATTGAAGGTGTTCTGTCCTTCCCTTATCTAGGTAGGCTTATGTTAAACAATTCTAAGGTCTTGTCCAGATTGCCATTTTTTTATCAGACGTTTTAGACAATGTTCATTGTTTTTGTGTCCATGTATGTCATTGGAAGGTGTTCTGTCCTTCCCTTATCTAAGTATATTTAACAAATTCCAAGGTCTTGTCCAGATTGCCTTATTTGAATCAGAAGTTTTGGTCTCTGTTTTGTGTTTTTGTGTGCAATACGGATTGCCGTCTTTGAAGTTTTCGAGAATGTTCAGTGTGCCATTTTGTAAACTCAATCATTACAGAAGTGATATGCGTTGCGATGACATTTTATTTAGCGTAATTAAAAATGTTGAGATGCTGATTAAATCCCTGCTTCCCCTTATCGGTATTCAATTAATAGCAAACTGTAGAAGCGCGTAATCATTCATTCGCTTGCAGCAAACCTAAAGCAAGTAGCTTTTCAGATCTGTTTTTCTCCAGCAAATGTTTGTCTTCTCAGAAAATTATTGTACAAACTTCTCCTGTATTAAAACTTTGAGACTTTGTCTGATAATAGGCCATACACAACCAAGAGAAAATGCAAAGAATGTAGTGTTGACACTGCCTTAGAACATTCCATCAATACCACCCCCTCCACACTATACCGCAAGTGCACTCAAACACACACCATCCACAATGCCCAGCAACACTGTCCTTGGTAACATCGCAGCAATTACCATGGTTGGATTCAAGGACTACATGCATTCTCTCTTCCCTTCAACAGTACCTTACAAAGAGAAACATGTAGCTTACCTTCTTTTATAAGGGTTAAGAATTACCAGATCAATGATTAAAAAGGTTTGTTTACCTCAGTTCTTTTGGGAATTAGAAGCTTTCTTCAAGGCCTCGTCAGGAAAAAAATGAAGCAGTAGACGCTGATAAATGAATGTAGTTAATGGTGTATTCTGTAGAGTGATGAGTGTGTGATTGCCATACCAATATATTTTTTGTCTTTAGTTTGGCACTCCATTACATGCCCTCCAGGCTTAGAGAGAGCTTGTACATTACAGTTGGAGAGAGCCTTAAGCTCACTGAGTGAAGTCAGCAGGTGTCAGTCAATCTTCAGATGTGCTCAGAAAGCCTGGCTCTCGGTGGGGTTCTGAGCTCTTTTCAATGTTTCAGTCAGACACCACCTCGTCAGCCAGGCCTCTGCTCAGCCGCCCTCAGTGGATGACTCATAACGCTCTCCTGGTTGCATCCCAAATGGCACCCTATACCCTTTATAGTGCACCACTTTTGACCAGGGCCCCTAGGGCTCTTGTCAAAAGAAGTGCACTATATAGGAAATATAGGGTGGCATTAAACCTCTTTGAAAAAGACAGGCTCTCTCTCTCTGGACGTGTCCAAAATCTGTCTCGCCTACTACTTATTAAAACTATGTACTAATTGTACTACCTACTATTTAGAACATACATTTTTGTAAAAACGAATGCAATAAGCAACATATATAAACATACTAGGCTTACCCATCCAGAGAAGGCGTCGTCTAATGCACAATTGCAATGATGCCTGACATTATCTCATTATCAGCTATTGTCAAACAAGTGAGTCGAGAAAGATGATTCTCTTCCTCTAAAGTGTGCAGCAAATTCTACTAGATGAAAATACTAAATTAATATAACATCCTGACATTTAAAACTTATTTTTGAAATTTCACTTCATATAAAAACGTCTTATTTTTGCATACCTAACATGCCTAGTATTTTGATGGCAAGTATGGGTATTCGAACATGGCCACATTCTTCTCTGTCTGTTGCTGTAAGCTCTGTCAGACAGTCATGTGTGAGGACCTCCGTGTCGGGTGCTTTCTGGGAAATTATGCAACAAGCATCATCATCCCTATCATTACCTTTTTCATATGGAAGTTGAACACACGTGATACACCTCAACATCAGACTCGCCACAAGCTCAGCATTACAGAACTTGAGTGTGCATTGGACCCCAAAGTGCTAATTTACTGCTGAATTACACCAGACAGAATTAAGTCCTTATTGGTACCTCAGGCTCCCGTTGCATCCCAGATCGCTTTGCAGTTGTGTAAAATTCAGAAGTAGTGTTTTCATTCATCATTAAGCTTCTAAGCCAGCAACCATCCTGCCTATATGTAGGCTACATATCTACCTCAAAAACCTTGTGCCACTGCACATTGATCTGGAACTGGTACTCCCTGTGTATATACTGTAGCTTCTTTCTTGTGTATTTCTATTCCTCATATTATTATTATTATTATTATTATTTTTTTTTTACTCTGCATCGTTGGGAAAGGGCTCGTAAGTAAGCATTTCATTGTAAAGTCTACACCTGTTGTATTTGGCACGTGACACAAATGTTTTATTTCATTTTGATTTTAGGTATCACTTTAGGGCTGGAAGAGTGGAGTGTTCAGGCACTGCTGGGGAATATGTTCCGAAACATAATGGAAATGAACTCTTCGCTCTTATGTTGGAGGGTCGGCTCCCTGCCTACACTCATGTCTGCAGTAAGTGGATGTGCCACTGCCACCACCTTCAATTGGATTTGCAATACAAAATAATCACTCATCTTGAATACTGAACTGTTTGGTATAAAACTCATCCTGAGTCAGCGAGTCTTGGACAGTCACTTGCCCAAGATCAGTTTTGGATGCACACGGTGGCATATCACTTTCAGTGATCGCTACACTGAAGTGACCAAATCAAATATGGCAGTGTGTACAGCATCTTGCTCATGAATTTCTTTAATTTGATGATGGTTTTATTGAATCCATCCATCAAAGCCAAAAGTCCTCCGCCGCAGCTTCATAAACTCTGACCTTGTTTGACTCGAGGCCATGTTACTCAGTTGTCCCAGACCTTGTTTGACTCAAGGCCTTGTTACTCATTGTCCCATGCTCTCTCATGTCAGCTTGTGTATTTTTAGGCTCAACCAACTGAGTCTATATTCTTATATAGCGAATGGACTGCCATAATCTACCTGCGTCTAGTCTGCGTCCCAAATGGCAGTCCATTCCATTTATAGCGCACTTATTTTGACCAGGGCCCTGATCAATAGAAGTGTGCTATGTAGTGAGTGGAGTGAAAGTTGCAGGTATGGAAAATTGCAGGTATGGAAGAAATTGAGGCAAAACAGTATTGCAGTGTTATGAATTCTCCCTCTGTATGCTCATGGTGTACATGTTGTGATTCTGTGAAAGCCTTGGTGGTTTGCTCACAGCCGTCAGATGGCTTTTAATGCTGAACGTGATTTACTGTGGTTTTACTGATACAGTAAATGTGTTTTTTCCCCCCCTCATTGTGCATGACGTCTGGATACGTAGTATGTCTCCATATACACTTACAACACTAGAGAAAAACTTACTTTCGGTTTTGAACACCAGCTTTTAACAGCTGAAAATACAATATTTTTGGTTATTGGAAATGTATTTCACAGTGGTTTAGACGGTACAATGATCCTCTGAAATTAGGCGATCTATTCGATTTTTTGCAACACGGACAAATTATTGCACCTTTAACTGAACATTTGGCAGTCTTACGGCTTGGGGGTAGAAGCTGTTCAGGATCCTGTTGGTTCCAGACTTGGTGCATCAGTACCGCTTGTCATGCGGTAGCAGAGAGAGCAGTCTATGACATGGGTAGCTGGAGTCTTTGAAAATGTTTAGGCCCTTCCTCTGACTCCGCCTGGTATAGAGGTCCTGAATGGCAGGGCCCCTCTGTAGATTAGAGTGAATCTCAGTTTTGCAGGGGGGCTGTGCCACTGAACTATGACCACTATTCTATAGAGCTTATCTTGTGTGTGTCTCTATAAGACTGTCCCCTAATCTGATATAGCCAGTGCAGTGCTCCGGGAGCAGCCATTTTGGAGCTACTTTTATACGCTTCAGAGGAGAATTGAGTCTTTTGAAAGAGAATAAGGTGTCACTATTCTGTGGTAGATGTGAGTAGCTTGTTTCCATTCCTAAGCTACTGATTAGTGCTCAGTGCAGATATCTCATAAACACCCCCGTTTAACACTTTTTCTTTTTTTTTCTTAGGCGTGATTTCATCACTTCAAATGTGAGATTCTCTGACGAGAAATTCAGTTTTGTATCAGTTTTGTGTTAGTTAATGAATGTTTTGGGCTGATCCTGCAGTTTTATCTGAGAATGATCCATGTCAGGATTCTCCCCAGGATTTATTAAGACGGTGGTGCTGCTGAGTACGGCCGGGAGGAGTTCCCAGAGGTGGGCAGTGCCCCACTTTGGAATCAGACATTTCTGAGTTTTTGAACACCTGTAACTGCCATAATTTTTTTAAATATAAAAATGTACATAGTGGTGCAGTCAGTCCACAAGGTGGCACAGCTCCTCTCTTACCTGCTTTGGGGAGAACCCTGCATAATGATATTAATATTTTGAGTGAAAGATTCTCAGGCGATAACAGACAATTTACATGCAACTGCATTTTTATCAGATAGTCACACCAGCTGTGGCTCTGAAATTAATTCAGAGCCTTTTTGTTAATTGCACATTATTTATTGAATGTGTTATATGTCAAAAATCCTCCAATACTCTCACTACTTAGTTCAGAGGCTGGCTGCCTCTTGAACTACTGTCTTCTCAGCCTCAGAGCAGCTTCCTCTGAGAGAAGAGGGGCGGGGCAGCTAGGAGTAGGGATGTGATCTTGTGTGTGTCCCAATGGTACCCTACCCCCTATGTAGTGCACTACTTTTGGAGTAGGGTTTGTAGGGTGCCCTTGTTTTAGCTCTAGAATGGTTGCCGAGCACCATTCACGGCTCGTTCCCTGTGATTGTTACCTTCACAGCCTTTGTAAAATATGCTTTTATTATATCTGGTACAGCGTAGGAGTTCAGGGTTGATGAGAACCAAGCACTCGGGGACAGACCGTTCAATAAAGCACGGAGGTTGCGGTGGTAGTGATTTTTTTTTAATGGGAAATGAGTGTGAAGAAGAATGGTGACCTGGGCATTGTAAATACTACACATCACCAAGCGCCTTACATGACGTTATCACCCACCATTTTATTCGATCAAGGCGTAATTAGGACGTTTGTTAATATCAATATTAAACGGACCAGCAGGATGGTTGAAGGTAAGTTCTTCATATGCGATTTGTTGCGAAGGTGTGCGCTGCTATCAGACCTGTGGTCTGCAGGGAGGGATAGAGAGAGGGAGGTGAAAGAATGCAGGGAGGCCATGCAATTAAGTACTCATCTCTAAAACAAAAGCAATTTAGGTCAAAGGAGCCCATACTAACAAAGGGAAACAGAACAGATAGATCCCAGTAAGAACTGTATCATCGAGGCTCAAAATAAGGAAAAACAAAAAAATAGAACTTATTCAACAAAGATCAAGTGTAATATATTAGAATAATAAAGCAAACTGGATGGAATATGGGGGAAAATATATATTTTTAATCTTCTGCATAGAAATGCTACCAAAAATAATTTACTGAAACTTGTTACAAATGACGCCAGGTGGCGCAGTGGTCTAAGGCACTGCATCGCAGTGCTAGCTGTGCCACCAGAGATTCTGGGTTCGCGTCCAGGCTCTGTCGCAGCCGGCCGCGACCGGGAGGCCCATGGGGTGGCGCACAATTGGCCCAGCGTCGTCCGGGTTAGGGAGGGTTTGGCCACAGAGATATCCTTGTCTCATCGCGCACTAACGACTCCTGTGGCAGGCCGGGTGCAGTGCACGCTGACCAGGTCGCCAGGTGTACGGTGTTTCCTCCGACGCATTGGTGCGGCTGGCTTCCGGGTTGGATGTGCATTGTGTCAAGAAGCAGTGCGGCTTGGTTGGGTTGTGTTTCGGAGGACACATGGCTCTCGACCTTCGCCTCTCCCGAGTCCGTACGGGAGTTGCAGCGACGAGACAAGACTGTAACTACTACCAATTGGATACCACAAAATTTGGGGCGAAAAATGGGTTAAATCCCCCAAAAATTACGGAGTCACCTATGATTCACCAAATTATATTTTGAAAGAGGAAGCTAAGTACTTTAAGCATATGTTTTCGTTTCTCCTCCATCTCCTCTAACTGAAGCTAATTGTGTGGATTTCTTTCCTATTAATAATGCCAAATTAAGACATACAGAAAGACTCATGTGAAGGCGAAAGTACAGAGGAGGATCTTCTTGACGGAATTACAGCCTTTAAGTCTAGGAAAACTCAAGGGCTGGGTGGCATACCAGTTGAGGTATACCAAACCTTTTTTGATATACTCAGAGGACCGTTATTAGCATATTTTAACCACTCCTTTGTAAATGGTAGATTATCAGACACTCAACAAGGTCTGATTTCATTATTACTGAAACAGGATACAAGTGGGAAATATAAAGATTGGAGGCTGCGATGCAAAGAATTCTAGCAAAATATATAGCGCATAGAATTAAAAAAGGTATTGTCGGACATTATTCATTCTAATCAGACAGGTTTTTTACATGGAAGATACATTGGAAATAATATAAAGCAAGTACTGGAAACAATAGAACACTATGAAAAATCTGGGAAACCAGGCCTGCTGTTCATAAAAGGCTTTTGATAAAGTACGACTGGAGTTTATATATAAATGCCTGCCTGGAACATTTCAATTTAGGAGAATATCTTATAAAATGGGTTAAAATCATGTATAGTAACCTTAGGATTAAAATAGTAAATAATGGCTACTTCTCGAACTGTGAAGAGGAGTAAAACAAGGTTGTCCACTATCGGCATATCTATTTATTATGGCCATCGAAATTTTAGCTATTAAAATCAGATCCAACAATAATATCAAGGGATTATAAATACAGGGCTTAAAAACAAAGTTGTCATTGTATGCTGATGATTCATGTTTTCTTTTAAATGCACAACTTGGATCCATCCACAGCATCATAGAGGATCTAGATAATTATTCTAATCTCTCTGGATTACAACCAAATTATGATAAGTGATATTACGTATCGAATCACAAAAAAATGCTACTTTTACTTTACCATGTAGTTTACCAATAAAATGGTCTGATGGTGATGTGGATATACTCCAAAATAAATGAATTATCTCACTCCAATACATTTTTATAGAAAGTTAACAAAAATTCATCAGATCTTGCTACCATGGAAAGGTAAATAACTTTCTATTTGTGGAAAACTCTTTAGTCATATCCCAGTTTACCTATTTGCTTATGGTCTTGCCTACACCTAGCGAACAGTTTTAATTATATGAGAAAAAAATATTCAATTTTATTTGGAACGGCAAGTCAGACAAAATTAAATGGGCCTGTTTTATATAATGAATATGAATTCGAAGGGCAAAAAATATTACATATTAAAGCATTAGACCTCTCACTAAAGGCTTCAGTCATTCAAAAGCTATACTTGAATCCAAACTAGTTTTCTAGCAAATTAGTAAGAATGTCTCACCCTATGTTCAAGAAAGGCCTTTTTCCCTTTATTTAGATTACAACCTCTCACTTTCAGTTATTTGAAAAGGAAATCATCTCCCAAATATCGCTATTTTTAAAACAAGCCATAGAAAATTGGTTGCAATTTCAATTTAATCCACCAGAAAGACATAACGAATAATACAACAAATATTGTGGTTAAACTCAAATATACTAATTGAGAAAAAAAATGTGTTTAAAAAAGGTATCTTCGTAAATGTCATAAATACGACTGGTGGAGTTATGTCATACATGCAGCTAACTAAAACATATGGAAATGTCTGCTCTACCCAAAATTACATCCAACTAGTTGTAACATTACCGCAAAAATGGAAGAGGAAAGTGGAAGGGGGAGAAAGTAAGGAACTTGTCTGTCGGCCCTGCATTAAAGACCATAATTGTTTAAAGAAAATGTTGATAAATAAAAAGTATCAGTTTCATTTAAAGACCCAAAAAATTACAGCCGTGCCATATAGATTGCAAAATAGTTGGGAAGAGATTTTTGACATACCGATTCCATGGCACATGGTTTATGAACTGATACGCAAAATGATGCTGGATTCAAAACGTAGAATTTTTCCATTGAAATTATTACACAGAATTCTTGCAGCCAACATAATGTTATTTTTATGGGGGATACAACCTTCACAGCTCTACAGATTCTGCTGCGAAGAGGCAGAATCATTAGATCATTTGTTTTGATACTGTCCATATGTAGCTTGTTTTTGGTCACAGGTCCAGGAATTGCTGAAGAATTGCAATATTTACCTGGAGCTAACCGGGCAAATAGCACTACTGGTCTTTCTGAAAAGTCATAGTCAATCGATCAATAATATAATACTTTAAGCAAAAATGTTTATTTTCAATTTACAATCTGTAGAAACCATGAGAATAGAAAGGTTCAGAACTTTTGTGAAACAGCACAGTTGAAAAATATATGGCAAATAGAAATCCAATATGGATGGTGTTAAGAGATAGGTGGGAGGGGTTTAAGGCATCTGAAGGTTGGGACTAATAACAACAAGATAACTAATGTAAAACATACTGTGCTCGTAAAACGTATATAGATTAAGATCTTTTTAAAAGAGCACAGTTTGAAAGATATGGAAAGTAGAAATCATACCGGATGGACATCATAAGTATATGGGAAAGGTTGAGGGTAGAGGAAAACGTTGTTGTTCACCAGTTTCCTTCAATTGGGGGAGGGGTGGTAGGGTTGGAGGGTAATAAAGGAAATGTATACAAAAAAAATAAAAAATTCTGTTTGTATATACACTGCCGTTCAAAAGTTTGGGGTCACTTAGAAATGTCCTTGTTTTTGAAAGAAAATCATAAAATAACTTCAAATTGATCAGAAATACAGTGTAGGCATTGTTAACGGCTGATTTTTAATGGAATATCTACAAAGGCGAACAGCGGTCCGTTATCAGCAACCGTCAATCCTGTGTTCCAATGGCACGTTGTGTTAGCTAATCCAAGTTTATCATTTTTAAAGGCTAATTAATCATTAGAAAACCCTTTTGCAATTTTGTTAACACAGCTGAAAACTGTTGTGCTGATTATAGAAGCAAAAAAACGGGCCTTCTTTAGACTAGTTGAATATCTGGAGCATCAGCATTTGTGGGTTTGGTTACAGGCTCAAAATGTCCAGAAACAAAGAATGTATTTCTCAAATTCGTCAGTCTATTATTGTTCTGAGAAATGAAGGCTGTTCCATGCGAGAAATTTCCAAGAAATTAACATCTCGAACAACGCTGTGTACTACTCCCTTCACAGAACAGCGCAAACTGGCTCTAACCAGAATAGAAAGAAGAGTGGAAGGCCCCGGTGCACAACTGAGCAAGTTGACAAATACATTAGTGTATAGTTTGAGAAACAGACACCTCAGAAGTCCTCAACTGGCAGCTTCATTAAATAGTACCAGCAAAACACCAGTCTCAACAGTGAAGAGGCGACTCCGGGATGCTGGCCTTCTAGGCAAAGTTGCAAAGAAAAAGCCATATCTCAGACTGGCCAATAAAAAGAAAAGATTAAGATGGACAAAAGAACACAGACACTGGACAGAGGAAGATTGGAAAAAAATGTGTTATGGACAGACAAATCTAAGTTTGATGTGTTCGGATAACAAAGAAGAACATTCGTGAGACGCAGAAAAAAATGAAAAGATGCTGGAGGAGTGCTTGATGCCATCTGTCAAGCATGGTGGAGGCAATGTGATGGTCTGGGGGTGCTTTGGTGGTGGTTAAGTGGGAGATTTGTACAGGGTATAAGGGATCTTGAAGAAGGAAGGCTATCTATCCATTTTGCAACGCCATGCCATACCCAGTGGACGGCGCTTAATTGGAGCCAATTTCCTCCTGCAACAGGACAATGACCCGAAGCACAGGTCCAAATTATGCCAGAACTATTTAGGGAAGAATCAGTCAGCTTGTATTCTGTCTTTAATGGAGTGGCCAGCAGTCACCGGATCTCAACCCTATTGAGCTGTTGTGGGAGCAGCTTTACCGCATGGTACGTAGGAAGTGCCCATCAAACCAATCCAACTTGTGGCAAGTGCTTCAGGAAGCATGGGGTGAAATCTCTTCAGATTACCTCAACAAATTGACAACTAGAATGCCAAAGGTCTGCAAGGCTGTAATTGCTGCAAATGGAGGATTCTTTGACGAAAGCAAAGTTTGAAGGACACCATTATAATTTTTAATTAAAAATCATTATAACCTTGTCAACGTCTTGACTGTATTTCCTTTTCATTTTGCAACTCATTTCATGTATGTTTTCATGGAAAACAAGGACATTTTCTAAGTGACCCCAAACTTTTGCGAACTGAACAATACATTAATCATATATTATAGCAAGGAAAATATATTTCATTGTAAAAAAATATATATATTATTGCATAAACCAATGCCCTATAAATTAACATGTAGTTGCAGTGTGGAAGTTGGAGAGGGATAATGTAACGATTGCTGTGACCACTGACGACGCTAGAAATTTTGTAAATGCAGTTGCACTAGCTGGATTGGGGCCACAGATAGGATGCTTTGCTCACGTTATTAATCTGCATCTCAAAAAGCTATGTCAGTGAATCCAATCTCTCGCCTCCTAGCCAAGACCAGGAAGGTGGTATCCTGCTTTCATAAAAGCACAACTGCTGCTCATGTTTTCAAGACACAACAGGAGATGTTGAAGCTGCCAAACCACAAACTAATCCAGGATGTCCCTACTAGATGGAATTCAAGCCATGACATGGTTGTGAGATACCTTGAGCAGAAAGTTGTGGTGTATTCTACACTGACTGATCAAGCTTTGAGGAAGAATGTAAAAGATATTGTGTCTTTGTCTGAAAATGACATAAGACTAGCAGAGGAAGTTATCAAAGTGTGCAAATCTCTCAAAACAGTCACAACACTGATATGCACTGAGCGCATTCCATCAGTTTCCATGGTCCTGCCTACGAAAACAATGATCCTGAAATCAATGGTGGCATCTGATGAAGATGAACCCGCAGTAAAAGGATGTCAAGACTGCTATCAGAGTTAACCTGGAGCCTAGATATGCTGACCCTGATGTCCAAGACTTCTTACACAAGAGCACCGCTTTGGACCCCCGGTTCAAGTCCCTGCTGCACCTGGATGCTGCTGCTCGTCTGAGAGTCTACAATGAACTCACAGCAGAGATTGTGACCAATATACAACAGGTAATAATTGTAATTGTCATAATAGTGTCTGATATATTTCTAACAACAAATTATATTTTTATGCCACTTCAGAGATAGTAATTTTCATCTAATTTAATTCTACAGGGTCAAGCCCTCTCCAGAGATGACAGATGACAGGGGTTGTCCTCCAGAAAAGAAGTCTGCCATGGCTGAGCTTTTTGAGGAGTTGTTCACGTCCCAGGAGCAGGGAACCAAGTCAAAGATCAAGGTCATAGAGGAGCTGGTGACCTCATACAGGCAAGTGGACTGTATTCCCCTGGATGCTGATCCACTTACATGGTGGAAGACCGAAGAGTTAATATACCCTCATATTGCCATTTTAGCAAGGCGCTACCTGACTGTGCCTGGGACCTCTGTCCCTAGCGAGAGGGTATTCTCCACAGCGGCTGACATTGTCACAGCAAGCCGATCTGTGCTCACTGCAGATAATGTAGATAGACTAATCTTCTTAAAGAAAAACTTGAAAATCTGCTAGTTTTATCTTTTTTTTTTCATTTTTTTTTTTTCAAGTAACCCATCTCAAGTGGTCCTATTTTGTTTAAGGCACTGCTATGTGACTTAATGTTGATATATGCTGCTGGACTATGCACTCTTGTTGAAGTTCTGTTTTAAATGACTATTTTATTTCATGTTATAAGGCAGACACTGCTGTTTTTTGTTGTCCCTTTGTTTCCATATGCTCCTGGGAATTCAAGCTACCCATGTTTACTATTATAATAAATGGAAAATCTAAATACAAACTTACATATTTCTCAGGCATTTATTTTGTCGATGTATCGAAACCGTACCAAACCGTGACACCACTGTACCGTACCGAACTGTGAGTTTTGTGAACTGTTTCACAAAGAAAATATATGGTAGATTGGAAGTGATGCAGACAATTGCATTGATGGAAGCTACAATCGATCTGCAATATTAAAGGTGGTCTACCCCCTAAAAAATATTAAAGGTGGTCTACCCCCTAAGTCTTATAAAAAAAATGTTTTTAAAAGATTGCAGGGTGGATGGCATGCTCGTTGTTGTTTTAATGTTACTCAGCCCTTCTCCGACCCAACTATGATTCATTACTGTGCCACTATGTGAAATTTAACCTTGACGTTCAGTTGTAGGGGAGAAAAATGGAATGACTTCCATTCCATCACCATGGCATGAAGATGGGTACCCCATTTTACCTTTTGTCTCTACGTGGAGTGCAACGCTAGTCATCAGGTACAGTAGTTAATCCCTGCTTCCGCTTGACATCTCCTGTGGAAGCCTGATCGTTTTATTAGGAGATCTATGTGGTTTCATCTCCGCAGGCCTTCCAGGCCAAGGCTTTGTGAATCCTGCCTTAACAGGTTTAGCATGAAAGCCGGGGCTGCTGGGCTGCGGCCCCCTCTCTGTAGCTTCCAAGCAACCATAGCTCCAAGTATACAGTATCAGTTCTCTGTTTGATGAGTAGTATGGAGCTGAGGATCAGAGTATTGTTTCTTCATCCTATGTAAAGCATTCTCAATGAATTTGGTGATGTTTTTAGCTCCTCTATGGAGGTGGGTGCGTCGGTGGAGATCTCCCTTGGCTCATCTCTCCTCCACCTCGTGTTCACCTCTCCCTGTCTCCCTCTTTCAATCTGTCTCTGATGGCTTGCAGATGCAGTGGATGTGGTGGGTGTACTATGGTGTCAAAGAACTGAAAGGGAACTCCAGATAGAACGGTGTGCCTCCTACATAGAGTTGCATCAAAAAGACAACAGCAGTTATTTTTTGTCTGGCTGGAAGCAAAATTATTTTATTCTTTATATGGAAGTAGAACAGTATGGAAGCAGAATGACTCACTATTATTCCATTCCAGGTTGCCCTGATGCTTCTCTTTAGTGGTAATAGTCACTGTCAAGTACTGTCTCTGGTTATCTACTGCCAGCTGAAGGAACCATTACCACTACTTGATCTAATTTTCCAACTGTGGCAATTGGCAGGTCTTCACCACCGAGCAGCCATTCTGATAGAGGGTTATTTCATTATTTCCCCCTAACGCATTCATTGCATCTTAACAGTGTTTGACGTTAGAGAATTTGACTCCGAAATCAATTGCGCCTCACGATAAAGACATCTGTCTGGTGCAGGTCTGTTGTGTGTTTAGCTCCATTGTGATGAAGCATTGTTTCTAAGTAATCAGCGGATACCTCACATTTCCTACGTGTGTTGACTGTGCCTCGGCTTAGGCAGCTTGTTGACAGTCTCCTAATCTCACATTTCCTCTCATCTGTGTTGTTCCATGTCATTTCAGCAAGCCATGACACCCACCCTCTCAGATTGTTCTGAAATCGTTTCTGTAGTTAGAAACTGGTAAGATTAGCATACCTGCAACATTATTTTGTTGAAATATAATTTGATTTGAGAAATTAAGGTAATTGATTGCACCCAAATTGGCATTTTTTAAGTTATAGGATTCATATAATATTCAATAAAAATAGTACATAACATCTGATTTGGACCTGCATTTTTTTTTTTTTTTTACAATGAGTAAGCCATGAGGATTCCAAAGAAATGGTTAAAAGCCACCAACCGACTCCCCCTTGCCAATCCCAACCCAACAATGAATATACAATATCAGTTCACTATGTTTGACAAGTAATATGGAGCTGCGGCTTGGAGTATTGTTTCTTCATCTTATGTAATACATTCTCAGTGAACTTTGTGTTATTTTTTTTTTCTTATCAGAAATTAGTCATTGAAGTTCGGTTTATGTCCCATCCTGATCCTACATCCTTATTACCATGTTCTGACCACTAGATGGTGCTGTTCCTGCTATTAGGTGATTTATTATTTTTTAATCACCCACATTAGAACATTTTAATTTTGGTTTCCTTAGCCTATGGAAAAGGTACGACAGCAACCCATGTTTTGGTTATGTTTACCTGGCCACTGTTTCAAATGCTAACATTTTACATTTTTTACATTTTAGTAATTTAGCAGACGCTCTTATCCAGAGCGACTTACAGTAGTGAATGCATACATTTAATTATTATTTTTTTTTTTTTTCCGTTCTGGTCCCCCGTGGGAATCGTACCCACAACCCTGGCGTTGCAAACACCATGCTCTACCAACTGAGCCACACGGGACCGTTGTAGCATTTGTCGCACAAATCCAATGTAAGTCAATGGTACCTTCGAAACAGTGGCCAGGTAAACAAAATCAAAGCATGGGTTGCTGTCGTACCTTGTCCATAGACTGCTTACAAGCTAAGGAAACCAATATGTAATTTGGGTGAACTATCCCTTTAACATTGAGGGGGTGGGGGGCTCAACTAATAGCACGAACAGCACCCTGTAGTGGTCAGAACCTGGTAATGTCAGGATGTAGGATGGGGCATAAACCTAACAACTTCAATGGCTTTCTCTGAACAGGGGAAAAAACATCACCAAATTCATTGAGAATTCTTTACATAGGATGAAGAAACAATACTCTGATCCGCAGCTCCATACTACTCCTCAAACAGAGAACTGATACTGTATACTTGTTGATGGGTTGGGATTGGCGTGTGGGGTACGTGTGTGGCTTTTGACCCTTTTTTTGGAATCCTAATGTCTTACTCATTGTTCGATTTTTTTGGGGGGGGGATCCAAATCAGATGTTGTGTACTATATGTATTTAATATTATATGAATCCTATAATTTAAAATGGCCAATTTGGGTGCAATCAATTAACTTCGTTTCTCAGAAATAAAATTATATTTAAACAAAATAATGTTGCAGGAATGCTAATGTTATCTGTTTCTAACTACAGAAATGATTTCAGAACAATCTGAGATGGTGGGTGTCTCAATCCTCTTGTGCTTTTTGAGGTGGAACGACCTCTCTCCTTTCTTCTCATTCCCCCTCCTGACTTCAGAGTGCAGAAGCGCCATCTGAAGTACCTCTGTCTCCTAGCTACAGGCTCTTGTACCATGCACACAGCCTAATCCTCAAACTTAAATGTCAGATTCTGACAATACAGAGAGAAAGCCTCTTCATTCTCCATGATTAGTTATGATGACTAAGTGTCACTGACTCCAGTCACTCAGCAAGTATGATACAATAACTGGTGATGACAGTTCTATATGAATATGATGATTGTTGTTTTGTTCCTGCCTTGTATAATGCTGTTTGTATTTCAGCTCCGTCTCCTCTCACTCCTAGTGGATATGATACCTTAACCTGCCTTCTGGCTAATGCAGGACTATACTTATAGAGGAGCAATGGCATTTCTTGTCCGTTATCCCGTTTACCACTCGTGTTATAGCACTTATGGCACATGGAGAAAAATCACTCCTGGCTAATTGTTTGTAAACCATTGAGATTGTAAAACTATGGATAAGAAAGAGGGATAAGAAGGACTCTATCACCTTCCTTTGTTGTTCATCTCTTGGTCGTTTTCATGACTTACGTTGGCATTAATTCACACTCTGGTTCTTGTAAAGAGACTGCAATGTGACATTTGGAGATATTTTAGCAGCCACGGTGCATCGCTACCACCACCTGTGGTGACATTTTGAAATGTGTCACGCATTTTCGACTGTTTTCAGCATTTGTTCTGTGTTTGAGTAAAATGCTGTTTGCATAGATAATGAGTATATGATGAGCTGCCATGGCAATGAAATTGAACTCTTTAATTTATATTTCACTGTTATTTATGGACATGTAAATGTAGTTGTTTGTTCACTACAATGGTAGTGTTTGCATGCAGGGTACTTTGTCTGTCTGACTTGTCTGAAAGAAAGAATCAGTGGTGGAAGAAGTACCCAATTTTCATACTTAAGTAAAGATACCTTAATAGAAAAGTAAAAATGAAAGTCACCCAGTAAAATACTACTTGGATAAAAGTCTAAGCGTGTTTGGTTTTACTTATACTTAAGTATCAAAAGTAAATGTAATTGCTAAAATATACTTAAGTATCAATATTATAAGTGTTAAATACTTTAAAAAAAAATCTATATATTAAGCAAACCAGACGGCACCATTTCATTTGGTTAGTTATTTATTTTTTACGGATAGCCAGGGGCTGTCTCCAACACTCAAAACATAATTTACATATTAAGCATGTGTGTTCAGTAAGTCTGCCAGATCAGAGGCAGTAGAGCTGACCAGGGTTGTTCTCTTGATAAGTGTGTGTGAATTGGAACATTTTTGTCCTTCTACATAAGTGCTTTACACCACTGGAAAGATGATTGAATGAACTGAACTGTGAGTTGTTTATTCGTACTTTGAGGCTGCTGTACAGTGCCCATATTAATAGCAGATTGGCATTTATTGGGATGACTCATGTACTGCAGTCACTAGCTGGCACAAGTCATAAAATCTTATTTTAAACCTAAACCTAACTTTAAGCCGAACATTAACCACACTGCTAACCTTATGCCTAACTTTAAATTAAGTCCGAAAAGTACATTTTTGTTTACATACATTTTTACGATATATAGCACATTTTTACTTTGCCACTGGCCCATCTAGTAGAAATCGCTCTGCCTCCAGGATAAGATTCATCCCAATAAACTGCATATTCATATTAATACCCGCTCACTGATGCCCCTATGCCTAGCTTTGGGCTGTATCTGTCTCTCCCATCTGGCAGCTGTCTGTGCCTCTGTTGAACAGCCTGGCTGGCTGCTTGCGTCCCTCCCTTCCTCCTCTAGGCTTTTTACCACAGGGCCCCTGCTTGCTGCTACCTCCTCGCATCAGGGCCAACATCACTAATAATAATACAGCCAGCCTGCACGTTGCCACAGGCTGCTCCAACTCCGCTCTTTTATATTAGGCCACACAGTGAAACAGCTGATTGTGGATCTTCTACAGATGCACCTTTGAGAGCCTTCTGTCGAGCAGCATCACCGCCTGGTAAGGCAACTGCACCACGATCAACCTCATGGCTCTCCAGAGGTTGGTGTGGTCAGCCCAACGCATCACGGGTGGCACACTGCCTGACCTCCAGGACATTTACAGCACTCTGTCCAAGGAAGGCCAAGAAGATCATTAAGGACCTCAGCCACCCGAGCACAGGCTGTTCACTCTGCTACCATCTAGCAGACAGAGACCGAAAGACTGAGAAACAGCTTTTATCACCAGGCCATCAGACTGTTGAACAGCCATCACTAGCTGGCTATCTACCCGGTACTCAACCCTGCACCTTGAGGCTGATGCCTAATGTAATAGTCATTGAATGCTGGTCACCTCATATTCTGTTTACCGTAATTTCCGGACTATTAAGCGCACCTGAATATAAGCCGCACCCACTGAATTAAAAAAAAAAATTTATTTTGAACATAAATAAGCCGCACATGTCTATAACCCGCAGGTGCCTACCGGTACATTGAAACAAATGAACTTTACACAGGCTTTAACGAAACACGGCTTGTGACAAAAATAAATGGGCTTTAACGAAACACGGCTTGTAACAAAAATAAATGGGCTTTAACGAAACACGGCTTGTAACAAAAATAAATAGGCTTTAACGAAACACGGCTTGTAACAAAAAAATAAAAATTTGCAGTAAACAGTAGCCTACCAAGAAAGTCATTGGTCACCATCTTCCTCCTCCTGTGCACTGAAACCATCTCCGTCGGAGTTGAATAGCCTCAGAATTGCTTCATCCGATATTGGATCGTTTTCATTGTCGCTCTCGTCACTTTCATCCGGAGGCAAATCCCCCGCTGAGCCCTCTTTTAACATGCAGCAGTCCAGCCTTTCGAAACCCGTTGATGATAGTGGATTTTTTGACAATGCTCTACGCTGTCAGGACCCACTGGCAGACTTGACCATAAGTTGCTCTTCGCATGCGGCCCGTTTTAGTGAAGGATTTCTCCCCACTTGTCATCCAAGCCTCCCGCTGAACACGGAGCGCCACCTTAAATGCACGATTTACACTGATGTCGAGTGGCTGCAAATATTTTGTTGTACCCCCAGGAATCAGGGTGACAAAATGACTACCGTAATCAGAATGATGAGAAGTTTGAGAGCGCTCGATTTAATCTAAACAGTAAACAAAAAAGATGTTTGACCTTAACCCGTTCGGCAATTTCATTGGTCTAATGAAAGCTTCATGCCGCCAAAAAACTGAGCACGTCACAGAATGTGTTTTTTTGGAGAAAAAAAATTGAAAGCGGGAAAAATCCATATATTAGCCGCGTGGGAAAAAAGTTTATAGTCTGGAAATTACGGTATATACTGTTGTTTACTCACTGTGTATGTATATACTGTATTCTCAAACAAAGCTCATCCTAATATTCAGTGCATTCGGAAAGTATTCAGACACCTTGACTTTTACCGGATTTTGTTAAGGTATAGTCTTATTTTAAATTTTATTAAATTGCTGTTTTTTTTCTCATAAATTTACACACAATACCCGATAATGACAAAGTAAAAACAGGTTTTTATAATTTTGTTCTAATTTATTAAAAATAAAACCATGAAATATCACATTTACATAAGTATTC
The DNA here is from genome assembly GCF_965601325.2 of Salmo salar. Taxonomy (NCBI): domain Eukaryota; kingdom Metazoa; phylum Chordata; class Actinopteri; order Salmoniformes; family Salmonidae; genus Salmo; species Salmo salar. Next base: position 61,304,589 of record NC_138296.1, on the reverse strand, counting down.
AGACCCTTTAATCAGTACTTTGTTGAAGCACCGTTAGCAGTGATTAGAGCCTTGAGTCTTCTTGCGTATGACAAGCTTGGCATACCTGTATTTGGGGAGTTTCTCCCATTCGTCTCTGCAGATCCTCTCAAGCTCTGTCAGGTTGGATGGGGAGCGTTTCTGCACCGCTATTTTCAGGCCTCTCTAGAGATGTTAGATCGAGTTCAAGTCCGGACTCAAGGACATTCAGAGACTTGTCCCGAAGCCACTCCTGTGTTGTCTTGGCTGTGTGCTTAGGGTCGTTGTCCTGTTGGAAGGTGAACCTTCGCCCCAGTATGAGGTGCTGAGCGCTCTGGAGAAGGTTTTCATAAAGAATCTCTCTGCACTTTGCTCCGTTCATCTTTGCCTCGATCCTGACTAGTCTCCCAGTCCCTGCCGCTGAAAAACATCCCCACATCATGATGCTGCTACCTCCATGCTTCATCGTAGGGATGGTGCCAGGTTTCCTCCAGATGTGGCGCTTGGCATTTAGGCCAAATATTTTAATCTTGGTTTCATCAGACCAGAGAATCTTGTTTCTCATGGTCTGAGCGTCATTTAGGTGCCTTTTGGCAAGTCCAAGGGTGCTGTCATGTGCCTTTTACTGAGGAGTGGCTTCCATCTGGCCACTCTGCCATAAAGGCCTGATTTTGGTTGAGTGCTGCAGAGATGGTTGTCCTTCTGGAAGGTTCTCCCATCTCCAAAGATGAACTCTGGAGCTCTGTCAGAGTGACCATTAGGTTTTTGGTCACCTCCCTGACCAAGGCCCTCCTCCCCCGATTGCTCAAGTTTGGCCGGGCAGCCAGCTCTAGGAAGCCACTGTGTTGTTGGGGACCTTCAATGCTGCACAATGTTTTTGGTACCATTCTCCAGATCTGTCTCGGAGTTCGACGGACAATTCCTTCGACCTCATAGCTTGGTTTTTGCTCTGGCATGTGCTGTCAACTGTGGGGCCTTATATAGACAGGTGTGTGCCTTTCCCAAATCATGTCCAATCAATTGAATTTACAACAGGTAGACTCCGATCAAGTTGTAGAAACATTTCAAGGGTGATTCATGAAAACAGGATGTACCTCAGTTCAATTTTGAATCTCAAAGCAAAGGGTCTGAAAACTTATGTAAATAAGTTATTTCTTTTTGCCAAAAAATTCTAAAAACCAGTTTTTGCTTTGTAATTATGGGGTATTGTGTGTATCATAAGGCTGTAACACAACAATATGTGGAATAAGTCAAAGAGTATGAATCATTTCTGAAGGCACTGTATCTACTTTGGATTGTGATTTCTTGTTTTTATTTTCTATTTGTTGCTAGCCATTCTACTGCACTGTTGGAGCTAGTAACAAAAGCATTTCGCTTCACCTGCTATAACACATGCAAACCTGTGTCGAGACCAAAACTTTTATTTTATTTAAAATGTTCTACAATTATTATCACGACTTTCAGCGTGAGACTTAGCAGTATTGTGTAGACTTGGGCTTTGTTGTCAGCCAGTGTCACTTCCGTACTTAGATTCATCCCCACAGTGTTTGATTCAACATGGACTGGGTGCTTCTCATCCTCAGGACACAAAGCCTTTTAGTGCATATTCCCCACTGCACGATTCCTTTTGAGGTTAGGCTATATGCTTACTCTATAATGTAAGTCATGGTCATATTAGTATCAAGGTAAATCTTACATTCTTACTTAGTCCTCTTCGTTCCTGGAGGAACATAGGGTCTGTACTGAAGATTTCCAATGCTGTCAATCAAATTCTGTTGTGACCATAAATCTTAAACTAAACTCTCTGGCCCTGAGCTTTAACGTCTAACTTATACCACTCTAAATGTTCTGCTCTTGGCTGCTCTTCATTTGAAGACCATATTCAGCTAGCTGATTATGTAGTAAAGCTTAATCTCAGATTAATATAGTTTTTACAGTAGCCTATCTAAGTCTCCTCTCCTGGGGATGCCTCAGCCAATATGGTACTGTAGATTGTCTTTCGCTGAACATCTGTCATCCTTGATCGAGTAGCTGAACAAGCCTCTCTTTTCCTGCCATCATGAGCCTAATTATTCATGTAGTCTGTGCTATTTCGGTCATTAACCTAAGCCTAAACTGTCAAATGATGTGCAACTGTGCATTGATGTTTCCAACTTGATTGATGCGATATCAATCACTGAGATGAGTGCTTGATACTGATACAGTAACACGATAGACAATACATTGTGTGTTACTGTATATTGATCGATTGGTGGGTGGAAAAGATGGCCTCCAGCATAGTTCTACAAGGATTGCTTTTCTGCGTTATAATAGAAACCATGGCTTCATCCCAAATGGCACCCTATTCCCTACATAGTGCTCTACTTTTGACAAGATGGCCTATAGGGCTCTGGTCAAAAGTAGTGCACTATGTAGGGAATAGGGTGCCTTTTAGGATGTAATCCATGGTTATTATGTGTGAGCTTATAGGAGGATATAGATGTCATTCTATTAACAAGACTCCCGCTTGTTATTTCCATTCCTTGCTGTACAGTAACTGTCTGTCTGTCCTGTTGCTGATGATATTTCCTGTTGTGTTTTTCCAGCTCCTGGAAGGCAGCTTCACGTCCCAGGTCAGCCATGAAGTTGACGGCCTTATCTTCCAGCCGTGCGGGGTGAGTCTGTCTTAAACACTGTTATTTGTGTCAAAGCACCAGGCTATCTCTACAGGCTAATTGCACAGCAGCACCAAGTTTTCATCGACCTCCCTCTAATAATAAGGCAGCAGGGTAGGACTCCGCCTCAGGTTTCTGGAGAAGGTTATTTGTTGGGCTCACTCTTTGTCAGTCACCTCTACCTGCCCTCCTGTCACTGTGAAGGAAGGGGTGCCCAAAACTGCACTCACACAGTCCACAGGTTCAGATATGTGTGGAACAGCCACTGTCAGCACTATAAAAGGGTCAAGGTAGGAAGGCCATCTCTGCTTTGTGTTGGAGGGAAATAGCCTTCTCTACCAACGCTACTCTTACAATGTTAAGATGATATTATTACAGCAGCGGTCCCGGGGAAGATTACCCTTATATGGTGAATGAATCGTGGTCTTACATCCTCTGCCTCCCTCAAGGAGGCACAGTGTCCCCTATTTGGATAGTTTGCAGAGACGTGTTTTTCTCTGGAGAGATACAACGTGGCTCTGTACATAGTAAATTAATTAGCACAACATCACCTCAGATAACCGATAGTGTCTGCACAGCGTAACGGAAAGGGGTGGCATTTAGAGATACGTGGTGGAGGTAAGTAGAATCAGAAGTGGTGTGCAGCTGTGCACACCTGCAGACGTTCAGATTGATTGGGCGCAGGGAGGCAGAGTGTTTTACATACAAGTTGCTATTCCGATCTGACTCAACGTCTTCTCTCTGATGCACGTTGTGCGACATGCATCAACCCCGTCTCTTCCAAATACCGTTGGAGTACTACCTTCACGAATTCTCTAGTTTGGCGCCACAGGTGTTAGACATTCTTTTCATAAAAAATATATTTTACTCAGTCTGTGCATTAGTTAGCTGCTACGGTAGGTGTCAAACAAACTATCAAGCAGTGTCTATGTATTTAACTACTTCTTCCTTTCTTGTGTTGAGGGCTGTTTTGCCCTGACCTCCTCTCTGTGTTCTCATTTATTTGCCATCAGGAGCCTTGTCTTCTTCCTTATGTCTGTGTGTTACAATATTGATTTCATATCCCTGGTCCAGCTGTAAATCATTGAGTAGCAACAAGAAAGTGATTGATCATCACTGAAATAGCCAAACCAGGAGATGGGACTATTTGACAAAGACAACGGATCAATACAGGCATAGAAGGGAAGTAAAATTCATAGAACCTTTCCCCTAACTAGGAAATGAAGGTACATTTACATTTAAGTCATTTAGCAGACGCTCTTATCCAGAGCGACTTAAAAATTGGTGCATTCACCTTATGATATCCAGTGGAACAACCACTTTACAATAGTGCATCTAAATCTTTTAAGGGGGGGGGGGGGGGGTTAGAAGGATTACTTTATCCTATCCTAGGTATTCCTTAAAGAGGTGGGGTTTCAGGTGTCTCCGGAAGGTGGTGATTGACTCCGCTGTCCTGGCGTCGTGAGGGAGCTTGTTCCACCATTGGGGTGCCAGAGCAGCGAACAGTTTTGACTGGGCTGAGCGGGAACTGTGCTTCCTCAGAGGTAGGGGGGCCAACAGGCCAGAGGTGGATGAACGCAGTGCCCTTGTTTGGGTGTAGGGCCTGATAAGGGCACTGCGTTCATCAGGTAGATTTGGACTCAAGCTAAAAATTCAACCTGTTTGCCTATATCCCTTGAGATTAATGTTCATTCGATCAGTCGTTAGTTCACAGGTGAAATATGGTGAAATATTTATATTCCTTCTTTGGGCCGGAGAGAAAGCTTGTCCAGCCGTGCACCTGCTAGAAGAAAACAGCTTTTCAAATCCTGTTGTCATTTCCCTATGGGCAAAACGATGGCCATGGCTTTTTCTTATGATCCAAGTTGTCAGATTGGATTCTCACTCAAGTGACTGTGCATCAAGGAATCAAGTTTTGCCTCGATAATAGCACTAGCCATTTAAGTCAGTCCATTTTGTCTGAAAGCAGCAGCAGCCTGAGATCACTCACCTGGGTTAATTCAGAACTTTCCCCCAGCGTCTACAACTCATTATTTTGTTTTGCAACCCCCCCCCTCCTCGCCGTGAACAGTTTTGGTTTTGCGTCGCTCTGTAATTTTAGAAATAATAATAGGAGAATATGAAAAGCTCAGTAGCTGTCAGGTAGCAGGAGCCAGTTTCCTGGGTGTGCTGGGCTGGGAATGAAATTAGGCTGCAGAGTGCAGGTTTGGCGCGGCTGCAGCAGCCCCGCACTCCACCGGAACACACAGAGTGGCTGGTTCTCCGATGTGAATAGGCGTCTCTTTCAGGGGAGCTAATTGATGTGTCGTTTTATGTTATTAATATCACAGTGGTAATTTCCTGTTCCCCCATTATAGCTGGGTACTTTGGATGCTCCCAAATGTCATCCTATTTCAATTATAGTGCACTACCTTTGACCAGGGCGCATAGGAATCAAAAGTAGTCCACTATATAGGGTACCATTTGTTACGCAGCCACCGTGTTTGCCACTTTCCCACTTTGTTCTTACCCTTCTTGTCCTCCCTCAACAATTCCATTGATCGATGATCGTCGCATATTTTTTGAACAGTTCTGGCTTGGAAATCCTTTCTTTTTCTCAGAAGCCCTTTTATGATTGGTTTCGGAGCATAAGCCCCACTTTAGGAGTAAATAGGGGCTGTGTGGAAAATACTAATTACGGTCCATTTTTGGTGTATATCTTTTTGCTATTAAAGACAGGAGTGTACATTGTGATAATTTATGGCTGTATTTATAAAAAACACGTTAGCAACATTAGGTACTGTGCTGAGATAGCCCTCGGGGCACAATATGTTCCACATTTAAATAAACATAGAATAAAGAATATGTTTGGGAGCCATCATTGACTTTTCGTCTGTAGAAATAGCCTAGCCCTGCTTGGCTCCCACAATGAGGTTGTGTCCCAAATCGCACCCTATTCCTCACATAGTGCAGTAGTTTTGACCTGAGTTTTGACCTGAGCCTACTTTTAAAGAGGGCCCCTCTTTAAAAGTAGCTCACTATGTAGGGAATAGTGTGCCTTTTGGAACACAGCCTAAGCCTCTGTCTGCATACCCAATGTTTGTGATGTTTGTATTGAGGTAGCCTAGCTGAGGGTCAGAGTGCCCTCTGTGACTGATGGGTGCACCTGAGAAGTTCTCAGCTCTGACTAAGAGGCGGATTGGATGCATACTGGCCTTTTCTGAGGTTTGGATGCTTATGTGGTGGTCTGATGTAGGACCCGAACTGGCCGAGCTGTCTATAGGCTTGCTGGAGGAGAGGCTGCCAGGCTGGATAATGTCCCTGAATGACCTTCCTCCCTCCTCAAACCAACAGCGAAGTTCACAGTGAAGGGGTCGACGTGAGTAAGCACTCACTGCTGTCATCATGAAGTGCTGTGAGCGGCTAGTAAAGGACCATATCATCTCCACCTTACCCAATTCACTAGACCACTACCAATTCGCATATCGCCCCAACAGGTCCACGTACGACGCAATCGCCATTGCACTGCTCACTGCCCTATCCTACCTGGACAAGAGAAATACTTACGTAAGAATGCTGTTCATTGACTACAGCTCAGCCTTCCAACGCCATAGTACCCTCCAAGCTCATCACTAATCTCAGGGCCCTGGGTCTGAATTCCTCCCTGTGCAACTAGGTCCTAGACTTCCTGACGGGCCGACCCCAAGTGGTGAAGGTAGGCCACAACACCACCGCCACGATGATCTGAACACGCAGGCCCCACAGGGGTGCGTGCTCAGCCCCCTCCTATACTCCCTGTTCACCCATGACTGTGTAGTCACGCGCGTCTCTAACTCAATCATCAAGTTTGCTGACGACACAGTAGTGGTAGGCCTTATTACCAACAACGATAAGACAGCCTACAAGGAGGAGGTGAGAGCCCTGGTGGAGTGGTGTCAGGAAAATACTCTCCCTCAACATCAACAAAACGAATGAGCTGATCATGGACTACAGGAGACAGCAGAGAGAGCACGCCCCCATCCACATCGACAGGGCCACAGTGGAGAGTGTCAAAAGCTTCCAAGTTCCTCGTCGTGCACATCACTGACAACTTGAAATGGTCCCTTCATACAAAGAGCGTGGTGAAGAAGGCGCAACAATGCCTCTTCAACTTCAGGAGGCTGAAGAAATTCGGCTTCGCCCCTAAGAACTTCACTAACGTCTACAGATGCACCATTGAGAGCATCCTGTCGGGCTGTATCAATTTCACCGTACGCGACCGCATGGCTCTCCAGAGGGCACACTGCCGGCCCTCCAGGATGTCTACAGCACCCGGTGTCACAGGAAGGCCAAGAAGATCATCAAGGACCTCTGCCACCTGAGCCATGGCTTGTTCACCCCGATACCATTTAGAAGGAGAAGACCGTACAGGCCAGAGTATGTGAGCTGAGCGGTTGGATATCTTGCTGATGTTGCTCCAGGTACTTTTCCAACCGCTCCGCTAAAAACCGCTCCGCGCCCACAGGGAAAAAACTGCCGCTACAAATACGCTCAATTCATTTAGTTCACAATTTAACCAACATCCATCTATTTTTGTGACTACCTGGACCTACCATTTGGTTTTGAAGTATTGAAAGCAAACTATATGGATTTCAATGAAAAGTATTTGAATAAACATGAAAAGGTGAATGTAAAAAGCAAACATAATTTCAAATAGGCTACATTTAATATTAAACAGCATATAAACACTCTAAATAGGTCAGGAGCCAAACAGGGAGCCTAAGAAAGAACGTAAATTAATTATTTAGGCTCTATTATTTCAAGGCTAAAGCCAACAAATAAATACATTGTGAAGCATTTGGGTGTGCGACACAATAGTCTGGCAGGGACATAAAGCACTAACCATTTAACCTGTTGAGGACAGACGTTCCGCTAGCGGAACCCCGTTCCGCCTGCAGAACCCCTAGCCAACAGCCAGTGGCATCGCACGGCGCGAAATACAAAATCAACTAAAATATCACAATTCAATTTTCTCAAACAATCAACTATTTTACACCATTTTAAAGATAAGACTCTCGTTAATCTAACCACATTGTCCGATTTCAAAAAGGCTTTACAGCGAAGCAAAACATTAGATTATGTCAAGAGAGTACCCAGCCAAAAAATAATCACACAGCCATTTTCAAAGCAAGCATATATGTCACAAAAACCCAAACCACAGCTAAATGTAGCACTAACCTTTGATCTTCATCAGATGACACTCCTAGGACATTGTGTTATACAATACATGCATGTTTTGTTCAATCAAGTTAATATTTATATAAAAAACCAGCTTTTTACATTAGCATGTGACGTTCAGAACTAGCATACCCACCGAAAACTTCCGGTAAATTTACTAAAATACTCATGATAAATGTTCACAAAATAAATAACAATTATTTAAAGAATTATAGATACAGAACTCCTTTATGCAATCGCGGTGTCAGATTTTAAAATAGCTTTTCGGCGAAAGCACATTTTGCAATATTCTGAGTACATAGCTCGGCCATCACGGCTAGCTAATTTGACACCCACCAAGTTTGGGACAACCTAAACTCAGAATTACTATTAGAAAAATTGGATTACCTTTGCTGTTCTTCGTCAGAATGCACTCCCAGGACTTCTACTTCAACAACAAATGTTGTTTTGGTTCCAAATAATCCATAGTTATATTCAAATAGCTCCGTTTTGTTCGTGCGTTCAGGTCACTATCCGAAGGGTGACAAAAAATGTCAAAATATTCCATTACCGTACTTAGATGCATGTCAAACGCTGTTTAAAATAAATTTTTATGCTATTTTTCTCGTAAAATAGCGATAATATTCCAACCGGGCAACGTTGTATTCATTCAAAGTCTCGTGACCGTGCATCTCCAGTGTCACTGTCCCCAGGCTGACCACTCACAAATTCTGCTGCTGTTCTTCGCCCAGAGACAGCAGACACCCCATTCCACTTTCTGGCGGCTTTAGAGAGCCAATGGAAGCCTTAGAAAATGTCACGTTACATCACAGATGCTGTATTTTCGATAGAGATGCAACAGAAGGACAACAAATTGTCAGACAGGGCACTTCCTGTATGGAATATTCTCAGGTTTTGGCCTGCCATATGAGTTACATTTACATTACATTTAAGTCATTTAGCAGACGCTCTTATCCAGAGCGACTTACAAATTGGTGCATTCACCTTATGATATCCAGTGGAACAACCACTTTACAATAGTGCATCTAAATCTTTTAGGGGGGGGGGGGGTTAGAAGGATTACTTTATCCTATCCCAGGTATTCCTTAAAGAGGTGGGGTTTCAGGTGTCTCCGGAAGGTGGTGATTGACTCCGCTGTCCTGGCGTCGTGAGGGAGCTTGTTCCACCATTGGGGTGCCAGAGCAGCGAACAGTTTTGACTGGGCTGAGCGGGAACTGTGCTTCCTCAGAGGTAGGGGGGCCAGCAGGCCAGAGGTGGATGAACGCAGTGCCCTTGTTTGGGTGTAGGGCCTGATCAGAGCCTGAAGGTATGGAGGTGCCGTTCCCCTCACAGCTCCGTAGGCAAGCACCATGGTCTTATAGCGGATGCGAGCTTCAACTGGAAGCCAGTGGAGAGAGCGGAGGAGCGGGGTGACGTGAGAGAACTTGGGAAGCTTGAACACCAGACGGGCTGCGGCGTTCTGGATGAGTTGTAGGGGTTTAATGGCACAGGCAGGGAGCCCAGCCAACAGCGAGTTGCAATAATCCAGACGGGAGATGACAAGTGCCTGGCTTAGGACCTGCGCCGCTTCCTGTGTGAGGCAGGGTCGTACTCTGCGAATGTTGTAGAGCATGAACCTACAGGATCGGGTCACCGCCTTGATGTTAGTGGAGAACGACAGGGTGTTGTCCAGGATCACGCCAAGGTTCTTAGCACTCTGGGAGGAGGACACAAGGGAGTTGTCAACCGTGATGGCGAGATCATGGAACGGGCAGTCCTTCCCCGGGAGGAAGAGCAGCTCCGTCTTGCCGAGGTTCAGCTTGAGGTGGTGATCCGTCATCCACACTGATATGTCTGACAGACATGCAGAGATGCGATTCGCCGCCTGGTTATCAGAAGGGGGAAAGGAGAAGATTAATTGTGTGTCGTCTGCATAGCAATGATAGGAGAGACCTTGTGAGGATATGACAGAGCCAAGTGACTTGGTGTATAGCGAGAATAGGAGAGGGCCTAGAACAGAGCCCTGGGGGACACCAGTGGTGAGAGCGCGTGGTGCGGAGACAGATTCTCGCCACGCCACCTGGTAGGAGCGACCTGTCAGGTAGGACGCAATCCAAGCGTGGGCCGCGCCGGAGAGGGTGGAGAGGAGGATCTGATGGTTCACAGTATCAAAGGCAGCAGATAGGTCTAGAAGGATGAGAGCAGAGGAGAGAGAGTTAGCTTTAGCAGTGCGGAGAGCCTCCGTGACACAGAGAAGAGCAGTCTCAGTTGAATGCCCAGTCTTGAAACCTGACTGATTAGGATCAAGAAGGTCATTCTGAGAGAGATAGCAGGAGAGCTGGCCAAGGACGGCACGTTCAAGAGTTTTGGAGAGAAAAGAAAGAAGGGATACTGGTCTGTAGTTGTTGACATCGGAGGGATCGAGTGTAGGTTTTTTCAGAAGGGGTGCAACTCTCGCTCTCTTGAAGACGGAAGGGACGTAGCCAGCGGTCAAGGATGAGTTGATGAGCGAGGTGAGGTAGGAGAGAAGTTCTCCGGAAATGGTCTGGAGAAGAGAGGAGGGGATAGGGTCAAGTGGGCAGGTTGTTGGGCGGCCGGCCGTCACAAGACGCGAGATTTCATCTGGAGAGAGAGGGGAGAAAGAGGTCAAAGCACAGGGTAGGGCAGTGTGAGCAGGACCAGCGGTGTCGTTTGACCTAGCAAACGAGGATCGGATATCGTCAACCTTCTTTTCAAAATGGTTGACGAAGTCATCCGCAGAGAGGGAGGGGGGGAGGGGGGGGATTCAGGAGGGAGGAGAAGGTAGCAAAGAGCTTCCTAGGGTTAGAGGCAGATGCTTGGAATTTAGAGTGGTAGAAAGTGGCTTTAGCAGCAGAGACAGAAGAGGAGAATGTAGAGAGGAGGGAGTGAAAGGATGCCAGGTCCGCAGGGAGGCGAGTTTTCCTCCATTTCCGCTCGGCTGCCCGGAGCCCTGTTCTGTGAGCTCGCAGTGAGTCGTCGAGCCACGGAGCAGGAGGGGAGGACCAAGCTGGCCTGGAGGATAGGGGACAGAGAAAATCAAAAGATGCAGAAAGGGAGGAGAGGAGGGTTGAGGAGGCAGAATCAGGAGATAGGTTGGAGAAGGTTTGAGCAGAGGGAAGAGATGATAGGATGGAAGAGGAGAGAGTAGCGGGAGAGAGAGAGCGAAGGTTGGGACGGCGCAATACCATCCGAGTAGGGGCAGAGTGAGAAGTGTTGGATGAGAGCAAGAGGGAAAAGGATACAAGGTAGTGGTCGGAGATTTGGAGGGGAGTTGCAATGAGATTAGTGGAAGAACAGCATCTAGTAAAGATGACGTCAAGCGTATTGCCTGCCTTGTGAGTAGGGGGGGGAAGGTGAGAGGGTGAGGTCAAAAGAGGAGAGGAGTGGAAAGAAGGAGGCAGAGAGGAATGAGTCAAAGGTAGACGTGGGGAGGTTAAAGTCACCCAGAACTGTGAGAGGTGAGCCATCCTCAGGAAAGGAACTTATCAAGGCGTCAAGCTCATTGATGAACTCTCCAAGGGAACCTGGAGGGCGATAAATGATAAGGATGTTAAGCTTGAAAGGGCTGGTAACTGTGACAGCATGGAATTCAAATGAGGAGATAGACAGATGGGTCAGGGGAGAAAGAGAGAATGTCCACTTGGGAGAGATGAGGATTCCAGTGCCACCACCCCGCTGGTTCGATGCTCTAGGGGTATGCGAGAACACGTGGGCAGACGAGGAGAGAGCAGTAGGAATAGCAGTGTTATCTGTGGTAATCCATGTTTCCGTCAGCGCCAGGAAGTCTAGGGACTGGAGGGTAGCATAGGCTGAGATGAACTCAGCCTTGTTGGCCGCAGACCGGCAGTTCCAGAGGCTGCCGGAGACCTGGAACTCCGCGTGGGTTGTGTGCGCTGGGACCACCAGGTTAAAGTGGCAGCGGCCACGCGGTGTGAAGCGTTTATATGGCCTGTGCAGAGGGGAGAGAACAGGGATAGACAGACACATAGTTGACAAGCTACAGAAGTGTTGTTTCTTGTATTATTGTCTCTTGTGTCTTTAGAGAACTGTTTCACTTTGATATCCTTTTTCTTCTGTCCTGATTTTCTCTTTCTTTTATTCTGTTAACTAGATATTCTTTGTTGTTCTTCGTTAGCTAGCTAGCTTCTTCCAAAAGAGAGAAAAAAAAGAGTTCTGTTATACTCACAGACACCATTCAAACAGTTTTAGAAAATTTAGTGTTTTCTATCCAAATCTACTAATTATATGCATATTCTAGTTTCTGGGCAGGAGTAGTAACCAGATTAAATCGGGTACGTTTTTTATCTGGCCGTGAAAATACTGCCCCCTATCCCAAAGAAGTTAAACAACTTTTTCGTTGTATTAAATCATTATAGTCTTTAACTTGCACGTATAATGACTTAGTGCCTTTGAATTCGTTTTTTAGAAACACGTATTTGGCCAGTCTGTGGCTTCAGGCTCATGTGATGATGCCTGGAGAGCAGGCCAGGAGCAGAGAATATCCTCTCTACACTGGCAGAGCCACTGGGGATGCTAAACACCTTTTTGGCCACTCTTGCCAAGCTGAGCAGAGATGCAGTTGTTTTTTTATTTAGGTAGGCCTAAAGGTTTTTAGGCAAAATAAGCCAATCAAAATGGAAAGTCCTTGAATGTGGGAATAAGCTACGCCTATTGGGCCATAATCAATTATGGCCTATTGTATAGAAAATAGAACAAAAATGAACTAAACGTTTAAGAGCTCAGATTTTTTGTTTATAATTATTTTTGCTACAATGGTGCACTTAGTTATCTACCCACCTCGTTCCTTTCTTTTAGCATGTGCACGTACTGTAGTAAGTACACCATCATGCTTTCGGGTTACGTGTCTTTTCAGACTCCACAATGATTCTTTAGCTGTTGACACTACATCACTGCACGCCTTCTCTTGATTTTGGGCCTCATCTTTGTAAGTCACCTTGATTTTGCACCTGTGTGTTTTATCAGTTTCTTTATTAAAATATTTTGCGAACTCCATGACAGTAGCTTAAGCAAGGGGCTATAGCAGCGCACAAGTAGACTACATATGCATGCTGAGCGGGCATGCCCTGAGCTCGTGAAGTGAGTGCTACGCGCTCCAGTCAAGTTGGGCACGATCCACTCCAGCTGCTCTCCGCTCACATACTCTGGTGCAAGTGCTTCAAAGCTGGAACGGAGAGACTGAGAAACAGTTTCTATTTCAAGGCCATCAGACTGTTAAACAGTTACCCTGCCCTGAACCTCCGTTTCAGTTTAGTTTAGTAGAACTCTTGATAGTTTGTCTTGATGAGCTATTTTGGAGCATCTGTACTGCCTTTGGTGAACAGCCTGTCGTGATTGCTTTTCATCATGTGTGAATCAAACCTGTCAGTGTGTTTTGAAGCTGTGGGCTGTGTGAAAATGTTCAAGACAAGTACAGGAAATAGGGAGACAGCTGTCCATACCATCCATCTTGTCATCAGGTCTCTTTACATCTCTGTATGTTACTTAATTCTCAGTTACATTTACACGTTTAGTTATCACAGCATGATATAAATTACTTATCTTATTCAGACTTACCTCACATGTTTAACCAGGAGGCTAATGCATATTCCATGTGTTACTGCGTCAAAGCGCCTCTGTTCACAGAGAGAGACATTTTAAAGTAGTGCACTATAAAGGGAATAGGGTGCCATTTGAGGTGCCGCCAGGGTGTGTTCCCCAATAGAGCTCTGCCTACAGTGGTTCTTCAATTAAAAGTTGCATTCATACTGTGGTATAGCATGCGGGACACCGTGGTACGGGGTGCACAGAGCGTGCCGTTATTGCTCGTTCGGACCACCAGAGGAGAACTTTGAGCATATCTACTCCATTTATTAATCACGGCATTTGAAGTTGAGCAGAGCTCATCATAGCATGCAATTGTGAATACACTTCATAATTACAATTTCATAAAACATCCGTTAATACAAGTCTTTCAAAAATATAAATATTTGCAAAATATTGTGTGAAATAGTTGGATGGTTAAAGGCCGACATTTGGTCATTTCAAATAAACCTGGTCGCTTCAATTCAAATTTGACTGATTCCATTCTCTTTTATTTACGGTTATTTTTGTTTTTAAGAATGAATTTTCTTCCTGAAGAACACCAACCTCTCCTCTCATTCAATTTAGTTTTGATCACCAATTAGCTATTATGAGAGTTTCGGCTGGCTATTGTCCAATTTAATGGCTCATCAAGGCGTGTAAATTGGACAATAGCCAGCCGAAACTCTCATAACAGCTAATTGATGATCAAAACTAAATTGAATGAGAGGAGAGGTTGGTGTTCTTCAGGAAGAAAATTCATTCTTAAAAACAAAAATAACCGTAAATAAAAGAGAATGGAATCAGTCAAATTTGAATTGAAGCGACCAGGTTTATTTGAAATGACCAATGTCCATCACTACTATAAGCCCAGTACTGTATTCTAAAAATAAAAACACAGCATCTACAGTAGTAGAAATAGATTATTGAATTAGACGAAGTGCAGATGTTGATTAAGCTACTGTACAGTGTGCCTCGCCCTCTTCAATGTGTCATTCTCCGCTTGACTCCGCCAATGCGGCCTGGCACTCCGTCAGTGCCACCTGGCTCTGAACCAATGCATCAAGCCATTGCCCGTATCTCTGCCCTCAGAGAATGTTTCTCTTTCTGCTCATCTGCCTTCAATGACTCAAATAACTCTGCATCACAGTTTCTGTTAGTAGGTATTAGCCGGCTTTTGTCCGATTACATTTTTTTTTTAATGTAAAAACAGATTAATAAAATTTGCGCCGACCAATTGTCCAGGAGAAGAAGAAACAATCCCATTGCGAAATAATACTTTTTAGCCTATTCATTGGTGGAAATACCAGTCGATAGAAATACATTTGACTGATCATGCTTATTGGTCTAAAGGTTAATTTGCATAATTTTGTGGAATAAAAATTGGCTCGTGTGTACAGTAGATTTGTTATGTATCTTATTTATCAAACGCGTACAGCATACAGATACAGAGCCTTGGAGTAGAAAATATGTCAGACAGCGCTGAGTTGCTGCTGCAGCATCTTATGGTGCTTTCAAGATAACAGGGAACTCTAGAAAGAGGCCTGAGTTCCTAAGTGGAATTCCAAGTTGGATGACTGTACAAAAAGATTTTTCCCAGTCGGAGCTCGTTTTGTTCCGACTTCCCATTTCGGAAGTTAGATATTTCCGAGTTCTCAGTTGTTTTGAACGCTGCATCAAACGGCAATGGAAGGCAGGATTCATCAGCACGTTACACACCACTTTGCAATGTGCTGGAGGCAGTATGCATTTTGAAAGCATATACACCCCTTCAAATTAGTGGATTCGGCTATTTCAGCCACACCCGTTGCTTACAGGTGTATATAATCGAGCACACAGCCATGCAGTCTCGATAGACAAACACTGGAAGTAGAATGGCCTTAATGAAGAGCTCAGTGACTTTCAACATGACACCGTCATAGGATGCCATCTTTCCAACAAGTCAGTTTTCTGCCCTGCTAGAGCTGCCCCGGTCAACTGTAAGTGCTGTTATTGTGAAGTGCAAACGTCTAGGAGCAACAATGGCTCAGCCGCAAATTGGTAGGCAACACAAGCTCACAGAATGGGACCACCAAGTGCTGAAGCGTGTAAAAATCATCAACACTCACTACTGGGATCAACAGCAGCACAAGAACTATTCGTCGGGAGCTTCATGAAATGGGTTTCCATGGCCGAGCTGCCGCACACAAGCCTAAGATCACCATGCGTAATGCCAAGCGTCAACTGGAGTGGTCTAAAGCTTTCCGCCATTGGACTCTAGAGCAGTGGAAACACTTTTTCTGGAGTGATTAATCACGCTTCAACATCTAGCAGTACGACGGACAAATCTGGGTTTGGCGGATGCCAGGAGAACGCTACCTGCCCGAATGCATAGTGCTGAGGGCTGTTACGGTGACCATATTACCGCCATACCTGCGGTCACGAGTTTTGACGACAGTCAAATTCCACGTGACCGCTTAGTCACATTAATTAGGCTTCTCCTAGCTCTGATGCTGCTGATGGTCATTAGTAGTCTACCAAACTTGCTAACTACCTGGTACCCGGCACTCTATTGTCCCTCTAATCACTCTGACATCAATGCAAATGTATTTGAAAATCTAATGAAACACTTAATGAGAACCCTTGAGCTTCTTTTTCCCCATTTTTTTTTTTTTTTATTATTTTTTTTTTTATACTTTGTTTTTATTGAGGAACACAAAGAAAGTACAAAAAGTAAAATAAAAGAACCAAAAAAAGATCTGGCAGTTACATTGCATGTCATACCGTCAACATATTAGTTACATTGAAATCTTTGAATTAGACCTTTTTCAAGTACAAAACCCATTTTTCCCAGTATTCCTGACCTCTCTCCTCTTGTGTTCTTAAAGCAAAGGTCATACGCTCCATGTGGTGTATTTCTTTTGCAATGTCTATCCATTGTGTCACTGTGGGAGAGTCTTTTTGTAGCCATTTCCTAGTGATAGCCTTTTTACTGGCTGCCAGTAGGACCTTCAAGAGGTACTTTTCTCTATTTTGTAAGTTATCAGCTATTTAACCCAAGTACAAAGAAATGAATGTTTGTTCTATGTCAAATCTCATTATTTTTCCAATGTTAGCTCTTATTTCTCCCCAGTAAGTTACGATTGCGGGGCAGGTCCAAAAGATATGAGAGTGATCCACCCTCAATAGACCGCATTCTCTCCAACAAGGGTTTAGGGAGCCAATCTGTTTTGATTTCAGTTTAGGTGTCATGAAGAAACGTATAACATTCTTTCAACAGAATTCTCTCCATGGCCTTGAGTTGGTGGAGCTTTGTTGAGCCTCTAATATGTTCAACCATGTTTCAGCAGTTATTTCAATGTTAAGTTCCTCCTCCCATTTCTTTTTAATATAGTTTGTAGAGTGTTTCTTTGAGGATTGAATACCCAAGTAGAGATTTTAATAGTTTTTTTTGTTACTCCCCAAGTTGTATGCGTTAGTGAATACTTGGATACATTTTTGAGGTGCTCGAGGGTCAATCACTTTTATCTCCCTTAAGAAATAGTGTCGAACTTGTAGTTATCTGTAAAAATCTTGTTTATCCAAGCCATGTTTTTTACTTAGGTCCTGGAAGTTATCTAGGTCCCCATTCCTTATAATTGTACTGAATGATGTGATGCCTTTCTGCGTCCATTGTTTAAATCTGCTGTCCTGAGTTGCAGGGATGAAGCTGGGGTCGTATGCGGGCCAACTCAGCAGTTTGATCTCTCTGTCTAATTTATTTTGCTTAACTACCCTAAACCATGTCTTCAGAGAGAAATGAATCCACTGATTTTGTCTACTGTATATTTCTATTACCATGTCCTTATTTCCCAAAACTGACTGTATGGGTATCTCTGTCAAAGTAGTCTAATGTCTTTCCATTTGGATTCGTATTCTGAATTGCACCAACACACACACCAGAGGTCTCAAAATTGGGCTGACACAAAATAATCTTTTAGGTTTGGTAAGGCCTTACCCCCACAGTTTTTTTGGTAATTGTAATGTTGTAATAATCTAATTCTTGGTCTCTTACTGTTCCAGATAAACCTTGATATCCGTTTATCCCATTCCCTAAACTGTTTAGGTGAGATTTCTATGGGCAGTAATTGGAACAAGTACAGTAACCTCGGCAGGATGTTCATTTTGATTGTTTCAATTCTACTACTAAAATCTAAGGGAAGTGAATTCCACCTGTCTAGGTCATCATATTGTCTTGTTGATGTGATCATAATTCATGCAATAAAGTTTGGGTGTGTCTTTTGGTAGATATACTCCAAGATATTTAATGGATGTAGAGGTCCAGTGGAAGTTGCGCAACATTTCTATAGACTATGCAATTGCGTGAGAACAGTGTGATGGTCTATATTAAAAAGAGGAGGATCCCATCATCTTTCTATAGGCTAGGCCTACTATATTTAATTCTCAACTTTCCTAATATGAAGTACATTGCTTCTCTTTACAACAGGAGTATAGCCTACCTGGCTGGCATGAAAATGAACCATGGCAAAAGCGTCCTCCATTTGCTATTTCAGTGCATAGATGGTATGTTGACTCGTCTTGTTGGCTGGCGAAAAGTAAATGTGGACAGTTCTTCCAATATCTTCAATATGCGCCTCGAAATTGGATAAGGACACGCGCAGTTGCGTCCCCGATGTGTCTGTCTTCACTTGTAGCCTGTGAGAAAGACCCGATCACGTGATGGAGATCCATGTGAGTGAGAGGTGCTTTTGCACGCAGCCGGGAGAAGGGAATTATAATTATTATATTCAGCACAACGGCCACTGGCCGCAAAAGGCATGGATTTTTTTTGGGGGGGGCAAATGCACCCGGGAAATTCAAGGCATTATCAGTTCTTGTCAAATTGTGAATGAGAGACTGATACAGTGTGTACAGCCTGTGCAAAAAAAACAAAGCAGATCTCATGCTTTTCATTAAACTTTTTTTTCCTAATCATCATTAGCGTCGTATCTTCCTCAGATCCTCAAAAGTTTCTACAGCTGCACCATCGAGAGCATCCTGACTGGTTGCATCACTGCCTGGTATGGCAACTGCTCAGCCTCCGACCGCAAGGCACTGCAGAAGGTAGTGCGTATGGCCCAGTACATCACTGGGGCCAAGCTTCGTGCCATCCAGGACCTTTATACCAGGCGGTGTCAGAGGAAGGCCCAGTGATGACTATGTTTTTTCAAAATTGTCAGACTCCAGTCACCCAAGTCATAGACTGTTCTCTCTGCTACCGCATGGCAAGCGATACCGGAGCTCCAAGTCTAGGTCCAAGAGGCTTCTAAACAGCTTCTACCCCCAAGCATTAAGACTCCTGAACTTGTAATCAAATGGCTACCCAGAGTATTTGCGTTGCCCCTCCCCCCACCCTTCTTTTACGCCGCTGCTATACTCTGTTATCTATGCATAGTCACTTTAATAACTACCTACATGTACATATTACCTCAATTACCTCGACTAACCGGTACCCCCTGCATATAGTCTTGCTATTGTTATTTTACTGCTGCTCTTTAATTACTTGTTCCTTTAATTTCTTATTCTAATTCATATTTTTTAAACTGCATTGTTGGTTAAGGGCTTGTAAGTAAGCATTTCACTGTTGTATTCGGCGCATGTGACTAATACAAATTTGATTTGATCATGCAGCCTTAGAATGTTTTCACAATCGAAACATATAGCCCAACATTTCTATCACAACTAAAGTTACATAAATAACTCTAAATTAAGCTTATAGGAGTACCTGTTTCTTTGTTAACTGCTCAACACAGAATAGGTGCATGTCTGCACTCCCTCAAATAGTTTGGATAGAAAATATATTTCATTTTATTCAGCTTTGTTCAATTGTATTCTTCATGCTATAAATTAATGCCACAGAATTCAAAGCAAATCTTGTTTACTAAATGAACTAGTGTAGCCCACAGCCGTATAGCATAGCCTGATCAGGGCTTACCATAAGGACAACGCAGAGTATGCTATTCTGTTCTTCTGAAATAGACTACCTTTTCTTCATATCATGTTTCTTTAGACCTGTCTAAAATAAATAATGGATTTATTGTGACATCTAGGCTATATTACATGGTTTTAATATACTTTTTAAAATGTTCGAAAGGTCTGCATCAGTGGCTTGTAGACTGTGTGGAAGTCTGGAGATGCTAAATGTGTTTATGTTAATTAACGGTCAATTACCGTGAGACGGCAGTTTTTTGCTTGACAATCACCAGCTGACAAAATTTCATGACCGCGACAGCCCTAATAGTGCCAACTGTAAAGTTTGGTGGAGGAGGAATAATGGTCTGGGACTGTTTTTCATGGTTCAGGCTAGGCCCCTTAGAAATCTTAGTGCTACAGCATACAATGACATTGTAGACGATTCTGTGCTTCCAACTTTGTGGCAACAGTTTGGGGAAGGCCCTTTCCTATTTCAGCATGACAATGCCCCTGTGCACAAAGTGAGATTCGTACAGAAATGGTTTGCCGAGATTGGTGTGGAAGAACTTGACTGGCCTGCACAGAGCCCTGACCTCAACTCCATCGAACATCTTTGGGATGAATTTGAACGCCGACAGCGAGCCAGGCCTGATCGCCCAACATCAGTGCCCTACCTCACTATGCTCTTGTGGCTGAATGGAAGCAAGTCCCCGCAGCAACGTTCCAACATCTAGTGAAAAGCCTTCCCAGAAGAGTGGAGACTGTTATAGCAGCAAAGGGGGGACCAAATCCATATTCATTTCCATGGTTTTGGAATGAGATGTTCGACGAGCAGGTGTCCAAATACTTTTGATCATGTAGTGTACTTAATTGTTTGAAACCTGAAAGTTTTAGTGCATATTATAAGGCATGTCTTACCTTGCTTCAAACTAGCCTATTAGATCTCATCTCCTTCTAAATGTTCATATCTGTCACATGAAACAGCTCACATGTGCAGTGCCCTTTTGACAATGTTGTTTTCCCTGCTAATTGCTTTATGGAACGAACATCCGCACGTGGTCTAATGCCTTGTGTGCATTGCTGCGGGTGTGCAATACATATGGGTCTGTTAAATTTCTCAAATTTCCAGTAAATTTAAATGTTGCCCGTCAAATGTCCGGCGCAACATTTTCCTAACAGAAACCCTGCTGTACATGTACTCTACCAGTCAAAGGTTTTAGAACACCTACTCATTCAAGGGTTTTTCTTTATTCTTTTACTATTTTCTATATTGTAGGATAATAGTGAAGACATCAAAACTCTGAAATAATACATGGAATTGTGTAGTAACCAAAAAGGTGTTAAACAAATCAAAATCTGAGATTCTTCAAATAGCCACCCTTTGCCTTGATGACAGCTTTTCACACTCTTGGCATTATCTCAACCAGCTTCACCTGGAATGCTTTTCCAACAGTCTTGAAGGAGTTCCCACATATGCTGAGCACTTGTTGGCTGCTTTTCCTTCACTCTGCGGTCCGACTCATCCCAAACCATCTCAATTTGGTTGAGGTCGGGGGATTGTGGAGGCCAGCTCATCTGATGCACCACTCCGTCACTCTCCTTGGTAAAATAGCCCTTGAGGTATGTTGGGTCATTGTCCTGTTGAAAAACAAATGATAGTCCCACTAAACCCAAAGCAGATGGGATCACGTATCGCTGCAGAATGCTGTGGTAGCCATGCTGGTTAAGTGTGCCTTGAATTTTAAATCACGGATGGTGTCACCAGCAAAGCACCACCACCTCCATGCTTTACGGTGGGAAATACACATGCGGAAATCATCCGTTCACCCACACCACGTCTCACAAAGACACGGCGGTCGGAACCAAAACTCTCCAATTTGAACTCCAGACCAAAGGACAATTTTCCACCGGTCTAATGTAAATTGCTTGTGTTTCTTGGCCCAAGCAAGTCTTTTCTTCTTATTGGTGTCCTTTAGTAGTGGTTTCTTTGCAGCAATTCAACCATGAAGGCCTGATTCATGCAGTCTCCTCTGAACAGTTGATGTTGAGATGTGTCTGTTACTTGAACTCTTTGAAGCATTTAATTGGGATGCAATTTCTGAGGCTGGTAACTCTAATGAACTTATCCTCTGCAGCAGAGGTAACTCTGGGTCTTCCTTTCCTGTGGCGGTCCTCATGAGAGCCAGTTTCATCATTAGCGCTTGATGGTTTTTGCGACTGCACTTGAAGAAATGTTCAAAGTTCTTGAAATGTTCCGTATTGACTGACCTTCATGTCTTAAAGTAATGATGGACTGTCGTTTCTCTTTGCTTATTTGAGCTATTCTTGACATAATTTGGACTTTTACCAAATAGGGCTATATTCTGTATACCCCCCTTACCTTGTCACAACACAACTGATTGGCTCAAACCCATTAAGAAGGAAAGGAATTCCACAAATTAACTTTTAAGAAGGCACACCTGTTAATTGAAATGCATTCCATGTGACTACCTCATGAAGCTGGTTGAGGGAATGCCAAGAGTGTGCAAAGCTGTCAAGGCAACAGGTGGCTATTTGAAGAATCTCAAATATAAAATATTTTGATTTGTTTAACACTTCTTTTGGTTACTACAGGATTCCATATGTGTTATTTCATAGTTTTGATGTCTTCACTATTATTCTACAATTTAGAAAATAGTAAAAATAAAGAAAAACCCTTGAATGAGTAGGTGTGTCCAAACTTTTGACCAGTAGTGTAGGTCTCCTGATTTTGAACCTGATCGAACTTGTTTGGCATCATCTGAAAACATATATTCGTAGCTCTGCCAAGCCTACAAACAAAGATCAACTTTTGAATGCCATCAAGACGTTTTGCCTAGAGTAACTAACAATGCAACAAATACATTGATGATATCATGGTCTTGGCGCTGGGGGGAAGTGCAACTAAAATGTAGTTGAAGTAAACGTCTGCATTTTGTATCATTCTTTTAAGAAAAACCGAAGAGCTTGATAAACAAATACTGTAGATGCTCCTTTCTATTGAATATACTGTATATAAATCATTACCTATTATAAAGTTGATTTGCTTCATTCTTTAAATTAAAAACTGTAGGCCTTAACCAATGTTGTCTGTAGACACGGAGGCACAACTTGTGGCAATTGGGGGGAATTTTTCACACATAGGCCAGGCTAATGCGGCTAATTGATTACCGGTATTTTTACTTTGTCACACTATTGTAAAGTGTGAAAAACTATAATACTGTTTGTTTGCCTGGCTGAGTGGATGAGCTGAAATATTCTGACTCTAATGAAGGCTTGGTCTATTTAGAAGGCTATTTTGCAGCATAAAGCTTTATTTGTGATTTGAAAACCGAGAACAGAAGAGATACTAGTTTCAATGGCATATGAGGAAGTGTTTATAAATTAATTCCCTCGAAGTTTGAATGGTCTGGTTGTGCTAAGCTATTGAAGCAAGGTAAGAAATTCCTCATAAGGTCTATATGGAGTAAAATGTCCAAGTTTCAAACAATTAATGGTTTATATTCTGTCTCAGCTTCATGGTTTGAAAGAGGCGCATTATTCCAGACAATTTATAGGCCTACAGCAGGGCTGCCTAACCCTCTTCCTGGAGATCTACTGTCCTGTAGGTTTTCAGTCCAACCCAAATTTAGCATATCTGATTCAGCAAGTTAAGGTCTTGTTGAGCAGCTAATTAGTAGAATCAGGTGCGTTAAATTAGGGTTGGACTGAACTCACAGGACGGTAGATCTCCATCCAGGAAGAGGGTTGGGCAGCCCTGGCCTGCAGTATGCATAGCCAAATCACGGATACCATCCTGTATTTAAGAGTCCTGCCCCTCAGCCCTGCCAATTTTCTTTGCGCGTTGTCAGGAACTCCGTTGAGCTGGTATAAATTGCTAGTTGGGCCATGGTGTGGGGGCATTCCAATGAGTTGTATCCGGGGCTGTTGGAACCCGGATCTGTTGTATTTATACCCAGCTTAAACTACACATTCTTTCTGATCGTCTTTAACATAGCCAGTTTGTCTCCTCTTGCTACAGCTCGTCTCGTGTGAGTTATTATGTGGATTATAATAAATTGACATATTTCTAGGGGGTTGATGCTTTTTTCGTTAGGGCAAATCAGGTCTGTGATTCTGACTACGCCAATGCGGCCTGGCACTCAATGCCGCCTGGCTCCGGATCAATCCATCAGCCGTTATTTTTACTATTATCATTATAATAAGTCACGTCATTATCATTAGTAGGCGTAGTAGACTCTATTCTCCCTTCATTCAGAAGACTGACCGCAGCATCTATCGGTAGCCTAAACTGTGGCACAAGTTGCTAGATTTTTCACACCTAGCCAAGCTATTAGACTATCCTTTTGTAAATTAACAGAGGTGTGACTGTTTTGTCCAGAGTCTCTCTCTCCTCTCTCACTAGAGTCCTGCATTAAACAAAAATGTTGGGTAGTCCCGGAGTTGAGAACTTGAATAATAATGGCACAATTACACTTGACATGTTGACTGAATATTTCCACACCAATTATTTTTAAGAAATTGGAAGAAATCCGAGTGATGAATGGACTGTTTTTGAAGTTATTGTTTTAGTAGCTTTATTTGTTGGCTAATTCAGTCTTTCATCGAAGTGATGACTGGAATATTTGTGATAATTCAATTGGCTAATTCTTTGCCTAAAGTTATTGTTTTAGTATGTTTATTTGTTGTCTAATTTAGGCTTTCATTTATAGACCATACGCAGGCCATATAGGAGTTTAGACCAGTGAGTCAGGTAAAAATTTGAGTAGGCCTATTCTAAGTAAATGTAGGATTTTTGAAGCCGATATTCAATTCTGGGAGTTGTTTATTTAGGTTTAAATTAGAAGGCTCTTTCAAAGCAATTTTAGTTGTCAATGTGCCGCATTGTATTTTGAAAATAAAAATATATATTTCCTCATAGCACGATTTCTAGTATTCACCTAAAAATATGTTTATGCAAATCATTAGTTAGCTAGATAGCTATCAAATTAATTGTGCAAAAATATGATAGCTAACATCAGTGGTGCTGACAGATGTGTTTCACTCTATCCCATAAAACATTACATTGCTACCTAGGCATCAATTAGTTAACACAATTCTAAAGTTTATTAGGAAGTTTAATTATTTGTATTAATATTTTTACCCAATTTTGTGGTATCCAATTGGTAGTTACAGTCTTGTCTCATCGCTGCAACTCCCGTACGGACTCGGGAGAGGCGACGGTCGAGAGCCGTGCGTCCCCCGAAACACAACCCAACCAAGCCGCACTGCTTCTTGGCACAATGCCCACTTAACCCGGAAGCCAGCCGCACCAATATGTCGGAGGAAACACCGTATACCTGGCGACCGTGTCAGCGTGCACTGCGCCCAGCCCGCCACAGGAGTGGTGGCTAGTGCGCGATGGGACAAGGATATCCCGGCCGGCCAAATCCTCCCCTAACCCGGACGACGCTGGGCCAATTATGCACTGCCCCAAGGGTCTCCAGGTCGCGCCTTACTACGACAGATCCTGGACTCAAACCCAGAATCTCTAGTTGCACAGCGATGCAGTGCCTTAGATCACTGCACCACTCGGGAGGCCCAGAAGTTTAAATCTTAAGTTAGACACTCACGGACAACTTTGGTAGGTAGCTAGATGGATAGCTTGGTTTCCATTTTCCAACAGATTTTTCTAATCCCCCTGATTGGTCATCAACGGTTACTTGTCTTAGAACTCATGTGTTCACCAGAAACGGCTTCTGGTGAACTGTTTGCCACTAGTGGCAATAAATATTGTTGCCACAGACTCAAATAGAATCTTGAGAGAATTGTTTGTCAGAAGAAAAAAAACTCTGGCGAACTGTTGTGGCAATAAATATTATTGTTGTCTTAGGTCTGCCTCAGATTCACCATTACTGGCAACATTTTCTGACACACTATTTAGATTTCAGCAAATTTGCCACAAACTTGGAGGTTTGCCACAACAAAATTCATTTTTGTAAAGGTTTTCACAATGTGCATAAATGAGGCCCATACTGATGACTTGCCTGTCGGTTTTTCGTCGCTGTAGTCCACTCTCTTTCATTCAGTTTCTTAATTACATCTGCAAAGAAACTCACTTTATATAAACTAGGGCTATCACTCTTTTCACACTTTGTTATTTCAGAATTCATTCTTTGTTGTTTTTTTAGGGAGAGAAACCAAAAGCATAATCAGCGTTCTGACTCCCCCTTGCGATAGTCTGGCGCTATGATGGAAATACGCTGCATCATAAACTCTAAACTTTTAATTGAGGAACCACTGTACTCAGTCTACGGTCACCTGCCTCCCCCTGTTTATCCGATCACCACTGTTTGCCCTCAGTCTGAAACATCAGCTCCATCAGTGTGTGCATCAATCGTCTCCTTTCTCTACTGGTGGCACGGAGAGCCAGGCCCCTTCTTATCCTCCCCCGCATATCTTTGTCACCAGGAAGGATGTGTCTGTCCATCTGATGTTCACTGGCTCCCCTGCGGTAATGCTTCCCAGTGGGTCTCTGTTATCCGCAGTCGCTCAGTCGGAGTATAGCACGGCCACTGCCTCAGACACCCCACTGGACCACATATCTATCTGTCACACTGGGGCTACTGACCAGAAGAAGATAAACAGCCCCTATACACAGCACCACTGACTGACACCGAGGGTGTGTCCCAAATGACACCATGTTCCTTCAAACGTAGTGCACTATAGGGAATAGGGTGCTATTTGGGACGTGTCAGATGCCTTGTGTTAATCAGGGATGATGGTTTTTGTCCTTTCTATTCTTAGACCAGTCCCTGTCTGTCTCGGATATAAATTAAATCATGTTTTGTAATGATTGTGGGATTGGGCTTTCCAAGAAGCACAATCATGCCTGACCTCATTACTGATTATACAGTATGCCATATCAGAGATGGGTGTTTTCTTACGACGATTGTTCTCTCCCATAACTTAGCTTCTTGAGGTGTAGATTGACATAAGCAGACGGTCTGTTTACAATTTATCTGATGTACTGCCAACCATTTGGAGTAAGGTTACTGAGTGATTAAGGCCGTAACGTTGATGTACTGTTGGAAAGATGTGTGATGTCTTGGTGCTAGCTGGTGTGATGTCTTGGTTAGAATCACCTTTATTCATTTACACATACAAAGAATGTGGTGGTCCATGTGAAAGCACATTCTCCTCTTGGGCATGACAAGCAGCCTGTCAAACCTGCTGTTCTCTGGAGGTGCTACTGCAACAACAGTCTGTGCTTCCACTGAAAAGGACACTGCAAAGTACTTGTTTTTGTTTAATTGCTTTAATTTGCTTCAAGCCAACAGTGTAGAACCTTAAAGGGATAGAGCGAGACTCTGGCGATAAAGCCCTTTTTCTACTTACCCAGAGTTCGATGAACTCGTGGATACCATTTGTATGTCTCTTCGTGCAGAAGTTGGAGATAGTTTCGTGAGCCAGACGAGCTTATTTGCCAGAATCTCTCACGCTATCCCTTTAAGAACCACAAATGTACTTTTAGAAGCTTAACCCCCAGGTGTGGGAGTTTTTTCATTAGCTTGAACTAAAGTGAGCAGAAGGCAGGGAAGGGTAGTAATTATTACCAAGGTGTTATTTACTCAGCGTAGAGGGATACAACCTCTGACTGTGTTAGCCAATTAAGAGACATCCATCAGAACGATAAGCTTAATAATAATAATATATACCATTAGCAGACATTTTTACAAAATCAACTTAGTCATGCATATGTTTTTGTGTATTTGGGTGGCCCTGGGAATCGAACCCACAATCCTGGTGTTGCAAGCACCATGCTCAACCAACTGAGCCATACCCCTCCAAACAAACAAATGTCAGGTAGTATTACCTCTGCCCAGCAGAACAGAGCCCCTCACACACACCTCTCTCCTGGCACCGAACAGCGATACTACTCCCAATAAACACAGACCTGCCATGGTGGCACGGAGGAATAGCCTAGCTATCACAGACAAAATATTTATTTTGATCTTCAGCGCCATGGGGGGTTCATACCTCCGGGCTCTCTCTGGCTTTGTGGATTCTGCAAGAAGACGGAATGTGAAAGACTGAGGAAATATTGGACCAGGGCTCAGGATTTATGACATGTAGAAATCTCTTCTTTCTGAAGAATGTAATGCCTATTTTTCCTTTTCTGTTACTAACACTGTATATTCTCCTAGTTTGAAAGTGAACTGGGGACAGGGTAGTGTGTCCCAAATAGCACCCTATTCCATAGGGCTCTGGTCAAAAGTAGTGTACTACATAGGGAATAGGGTGTCATTTGAGATGCAGACATTGTGGAGATGAACAGTGTGTTAATGCCAGTCAGTTCTTGGATTTGACTGCTAGATGTCCAGGCAGTAATATAATCTGGATAGCCATCACAGCAGTGGTTCTTGCTCACTGCTCTTTGGTTATCTTGCCCAACAGAGTGTTCTTGGGAAATGTTTCTTTGTGTGGGGGGCATTAATAATAACAGAACAGTGTCATTGCCACAGATGGCTAAATAGCAAATGGGCCAACGCTCCAGATGGTGATCTTTGTACGGAGTGTACGAAAACCCATAAGAACTCCCCCCCCCCCCCCGCCTTGAACTGTGTTCAACTTAAGTAATACTTAATTTCCAATGGAGAAGAAAATAAAATGACACAAATATATCATGGAGCAGACTGTCTGGTCCCGATGTGGGAGGGCTGTGGAAGATTGTAGTGATTTATAATGAAATATTGTTACTTTGATATGATCGTAGCTAATCTTTCACTCAGTGGATAACAGATGAATTTGGTTTTATAAATGAGCCAGTGCATCCCTTTAAACATCACTTCTTCGTAATACACTCATTCCGCTCATTTTGGGAAAATTGTCCCTGAGATAATTGATATCATCAATTTAGATGGAATGTTTTCATGTTACCTTTCGGCTCTGGGCTTATAAATGTATACGTCGGTATCTATGGGCGGTGGCTGTGGACACGTCTCTGCAGGGGGTTTGTCGCATGATTTATGCTGCACATAGGTTATGCTGCGTGCTTGCGTGCATATCTGAGCACTGACAGAGGCGGCTCCTCTCCTGGGAGGGGATTTAGTGGAGGGCTCCCTCCTTTGTCTTTATTCCTCAGCAACACTAACAAAGAGCCTGCCGTGGAGCAAACAAAAAGCTGTTATTCAAAGAAGACAACTCTGTGAATATTACTGTGATGGGAAGGGAGTGATCTCGAAGCAATAGATCGTCATTTGACTTACTATATAGCGTACATTTCAAATATAGCATATCATTCCCAATTCAACCTTGCCATTTCTGCACTTGTGTCAGATGATGGATTATATTATAATAGCAGAATACAGCTCTGTATCTTTACTTTGTAGGTGTCTCAAACGGCACTGGGAACCGTGTGTTCTCTATGGGCACCAGGAACACCTGATTTCAGAGTGACACGTCTCCAGAGTCCTCTGATGATACCCCTGACTGTTCCGTCATCCTGGCAGTGTGGAGAGGTGATCTTTACATCCCAGCAGGCTAACCGCAGTATAGTGGGCATCACTGGTGCTACTCCTCCACTGTAGGTCCAGATGGCATGGAGAACCGGACAGAAACAGTCCGGAGTATACTCAGCCTTCAGTGTCTTTCCACTGGGCAACACCCTCATGTTGTCTGTCCTACTATGGTAAACCCACTGATTTCATCGGCAGTGACAGTTGGCTGTTTATATGCAATGTGCGATCCATCACATATATAAATGGAATCGCTAGATGGAGTGCTATGTGTTCGATGTCACGTCGAGTGTCTGTTTTGCACTTTCATAATATAGACACTCCTGTCCTTGTAATAAAAAAATAGTACTTTTCCATCAGAGAATCAACTCGAAGGTCACCCAGGAGTCTAGAGTCTCGAGGGGTAAGTTGGTTGCCATGGTTTTATTGAGGACAGCATAATTCCTTACCTGTATTCATCTAATCCTTTACACGTCCAATGTGTGTGAAGTAAATGTAGGTTCTTATTAGGCATATCTGTGTCCAGTGTTCCTGCTGTTATTATTTGTGTCTACAGGACACAACTCGAAGTATGTCCAATATCTGTTGTCCTAAATCATGTTTGGCATGACAATTAGTGACAGAAGGAGTTGGCGTGATTGCGCAAACTGACTGGCACTCACACTAGTGATAATGGCGATGGCTGTCGTTTTACTGGCTCCTAACCAACTGTGTTTTTTTCCATTGTTTGTAACTTATTTTGTACATTATGTTGCTGCTACCGTCTCTTATGACAGAAAAGTGCTTCTGGACATCAGAACAGCAAAACTCACCTCGAACTGGACTAAGATTTGTTCTTTTAATGAGTCCGGCGCGAAAGATATATACTGCTTTTTCTTCACCGTCAACAGCGTGAAGAAAAGATGGAGGAAAAGGGGGAGTTGGGTGGGGGGCCTAGTAATAATTCACCAGCGAGTAGGTAAACCACCACTTCCCTCTGTATTATTGGCCAACATGCAATCATTGGAAAATGAACTGGACGATCTACGATTAAGACTATCCTACCAACAGGACATTAAAAACTGTAATATCTTACGTTTCACCGAGACGTGGCTGAACGACGAGACCGATAATATAGAGCTGGCTGGCTTCTCCGTGCATCGGCAGGGCTGAGCAGCTACTTCTGGTAAGCTGAGGGGTCGGGGGGTGTGTCTATTTGTCAATAACTGCTGGTGCGCGATGTTTAATAATAAAGAAGTCTTGAGGTATTGCTCGTCTGAGGTCACACTAGACCACACTATCTACCAAGAGAGTTATCATCTATATTATTCGTAGCCGTCTATTTACCACCACAAACTGATGCTGCCACTAAGACCGCACTCAACGAGCTGTATTAGGCCATAACAAAACAAGAAAATGCTTGTCCAGAAGTGGCGCTCCTAGTGGCCGGAGTCTTTAATGCAGGCAAACTTAAATCCGTTTTTCTTGATTTCTACCAGCATGTCACGTGCTACCAGAGGAAAAAAAAACTCCTTTACCACCTTTACTCCACACACAGAGACGCGCACAAAGCTCTCCCTCGCCCTCCACTTGGCAAATCTGACCATAATTCTATCCTCCTGATTTCTGCTTACAAGCAAAAACTAAAGCAGGAAGTACCAGTGACTCGCTCAATAAGGAAGTGGTCAGATGACGCGGATGCTACGCTACAGGACTGTTTTGCTAGCATAGACTGAAATATGTTCTGGGATTCATCCAATGGCATTGAGGAGTATACCACCTCAGTCACCGGCTTCATAAATAGTGCATCGACAAAGTCGTCCCCACAGTAATGTACATTTCCCAACCAGACGCCATGGATTACAGGCAGCAACCGCACTGAGCTACAGGCTAGAGCTGCCGCTTACTAAGACCGGGACACTAATCCTGGCTGCCCAGTGACGTGAGCCTCCAGATGAGAAATGCCTTTTATGCTAGCTTCGAGGCAAGCAACACTGAAGCATGCATGAGAGCACCAGCTGTTCCGGACGACTGTGTGATCACGCTCTCCGTAGCTGATGTGAACAAGACCTTTAAACAGGTCAACATTCACAAAGCCGCGGGGCCAGACAGATTACCAGGAAGTGTACTCAATGCATGTGCGGACCACCTGGCAAGTGATTTCACTGACATTTTCAACCTCTTCCTGACAGTCTGTAATACTTACATGTTTCAAACAGACCACCATAGTCCCTGTGCCCAAGAAAGTGAAGGTAACCTGCCTAAATGATTACCGCCCCGTAGCACTCACGTTGGTAGCCATGAATCGAATCAAATCAAATACATTTTATTTATATAGCCCTTCTTACATCAGCTGATATCTCAAAGTGCTCTACAGAAACCCAGCCTAAAACCCCAAACAGCAAGCAATGCAGGTGTAGAAGCACGGAAGTGCAGTGCTTTGAAAGGCTGGTCATGGCTCACATCAAAACCCTAAACCCACACCAATTCGCATACTGCCCCAACAGATCCACAGATGATGCAATCTCAAAAAACTCCAGTGGCTTATTTTTCAAATTGTCATGTTTTGTTTCTAAATGTCTGCGCAAGACTGAAGGTTTCCCGCTAGAGAGTAACGGTTAATGTGATTGGATATTAGTTATTTGACTAGGCTACCTGTATTTGACATTGTGTTGTTATTTCGCTGAACACTAGATGGTTTAATTTTATTTTGGCAGTGGAACGAGGCTACTCAGGCGAGGAAAAAAAAAAACTAACCCAAATGTTATTAAAAATATATTTTTTAAAGTGAATCACGTTTTTATTTGGTATACCCCCGACGGCATTGCGCGTACCCCCACCCCATTTTGGGAATACCTTTAGTGCATGAAATGAAATGGAGTTTGCAAAAGAAATGGCCACAGGAGTGATGCATATAATCATCATATCATTCTGACAGGTAGGCATGGGCTACCATCTAGCAGAAGACGGTTAGGCCTTTCGCATCGCTATATTTTCCCCGTTGCTTAATTGTTTCAATCCTGAACGTTTTACTTCATATTATGAGGCATGTCTTGCCTTGCTTCAAAGTAGCCTATAGCCAAAATCCCACCATAGAAACGTGGAGGCAGTTATTTTTATAAAGACTTCCTCATATTAGTTTTCTTTCCACGTTCTTTCATTGTCTAGCAGCCAAAGGCATTATCCTAGTCATATTAACAACCCTTGATAGTTGTTGCATCTTTAAATCCCCCCTCT